>NC_136522.1:852500-867500 GCF_053919585.1 Euprymna scolopes | reverse complement strand
CTCATCAGTGCGGCTAGACAGGCAACTACCTCAAGCCAGGATTGAAACCCGACCGTTTGTACGGCAGTCAAGGCTCCTAACCATTACGCTATTGGCGGCTGCTTGAACGAGTAGTGAGTTTAACAATGTTTTGACATCGTCAGAAATACCTCCGCTCGATTTGTTTACACAAAGAGCGTCGCTTATATGCTAATGGTAATTCGTGTTTCACTTCTCAATATGCTCAACTCAAGGTGAGGAGCATTATAGTCATCCACATACAGTACTGTTTCGCTGTTTCACAGCTCATCAGTGCGGCTAGACAGGCAACTACCTCAAGCCAGGATTGAAACCCGACCGTTTGTACGGCAGTCAAGGCTCCTAACCATTACGCTATTGGCGGCTGCTTGAACGAGTAGTGAGTTTAACAATGTTTTGACATCGTCAGAAATACCTCCGCTCGATTTGTTTACACAAAGAGCGTCGCTTATATGCTAATGGTAATTCGTGTTTCACTTCTCAATATGCTCAACTCAAGGTGAGGAGCATTATAGTCATCCACATACAGTACTGTTTCGCTGTTTCACAGCTCATCAGTGCGGCTAGACAGGCAACTACCTCAAGCCAGGATTGAAACCCGACCGTTTGTACGGCAGTCAAGGCTCCTAACCATTATATATATATATACTAGCGGGGGTACCCGGCGTTTCCCGAGTGTTTGTTTCCGGGACGGGGGGGGGGGAGTTTTAAAAAATGTTATGGTAGGTAAGTAGGAAGGATCAAACCCGGAGTCATGAGTAAAAGTAGGAAAATAAAGTGTGAAAAAAAAAAAAAAAACCATCTGCAACATTAACAGTTCGGCCACCAAGAAAAGTCCATTACAGTTGTTTAGGAGAAAAAAAAAAAAAAAAAAAAAAACGACTACGGTAGGTCGGCGCGAACGTGAAAATATAATGTGAATTGTCCAGCACGCTAACCACTACGCCACAGAGCATTGCAGCTTAGTTTAGTGATTTTAAATAACTTCACATGAAAGAACTACGAAGCCAAACCGGTGTTCTCTTCTCAACTGTTCCTTGTGAACGATCCCCAAACGGTGTTAAGTGGTGGCAGGGGGAGGAGGAATTTATTAGAGAGAAAATATTTTACCACTTCCATTGATCTTAACCGATTTTGGCCGTGACTTCTCAGCAGAAAAAGTATAGAAATCTAAGATTATCGAGGAATTTGAGAAATAATAAGCCTATAACACACCTCAGATATTGTTCTGCCGTTTGTGCATATTATATTTGCATGAAATATCTTGATTTTTAATCCTATTAATGTCAAAATCAGACGGGAAAAATGAGTTCATTTTATTTATATATATATATATATATATATATATATATATAATTTTTTTTTTACTATAATAATTAAATACTTACAGACACTAGTGTTTCATCATTTCGGGAGTCTTCAGTGCAGGGTGTCACGATTAACACCAGTCGACAGATTCGAACTCGGCAACACAAGTCATCTCTGTCTCGATTAGCAAAGATCATATCCATTCAGCTACCATTAACCGTGTGAAATAACGTTGAATTTAAACATTTTAATTTTAAATGTTCTTTGGGAGGGCCGTGAATAAGTAATGCTCCTGACCCACTTCCAGTTGTCTGATCTAGCTGAAATTTTGCATGTGCAATGATTTATATCTCTACGGGTTATGTGGCAAATTACAACTCTGAACTAATTGTTCTCTCCAATTCTCTCTCCTCTGATCTTGAGCACGTAGTACAATGGGGTAAGGAGTGGCTGGTTACTTTTAATGCATCTAAAACCAAGCTTCTCTCTTTACATCATCAACATTCTGATCCACATCTGGCATCAATTGAAATGAATGGCTCTCGTCTTCAGGAGGCCTCAAGTTTTGACAAGCTTCTTGGCTTGACCATTACTTCTGATCTTAAATGGAACACGTACATCAAATCTGTTGCCAATGCCGCTGGAAAAATGGTGGGATCTTTCTATCGATCCAGTAGATATCTCACTGCTGATGCTATTCTCTATCTATATAAGAGCCAGGTACGTCCAAGGATGGAATACTGTTGCCACATCTGGGCAGGAGCTGCTAGAAAGGACTTGTCCTGCCTTGATAGAGTTCAAAATAGACTTCGTAGCCTCGTAGGAGATGTCCTTTTCTCTTCCTTGCAACCTCTATCTCACAGAAGAGATGTTGCGAGTTTGTCTCTGATGTATCGTTATTTTCATGGAAAGTGTTCGACTGAGTTTCAATCTATGGTCCCCCCTCGCCAAACTTTTACAAGAAACACTCGTCTAGCTGTAAACACTATCAATAATTCCCCCACTCTTGATCTGTGCCTAAACCTAAATGTAGATTCCATGAACAAAGCTTCTTTCTTAGAACTGCACGCCTGTGGAATTGTCTTCCGTTTTCCTGCTTTCCGGCTGACTACAAGTCTAACGTAAATAAGTTCTTAATGAGCCGTTCCATATAAGTTATCACATTTACCAAATTTTCATTACTAATGATTACTATATTTTCCAATGTCTACTGTACACTCTTTAACCCTTATCCTTGAGTGGCCTCTTGGCCTTGATAATGTGGTGATGCCTATGTAAAAAAAAAAATTGTGGTTTCTGTTTTACAGGTGATTGAATCGAGTCAGGTGTGAAATGGAGCCTGTTGAATGTCGAACAGTGATCCGATTTTTGTATTTTAAAGAACGCACACAACAGGAGACTTTTGATGAAATGAAAGAAACTTATGGTGATAATGCCCCATCATATGACCTTGTAAAACGCTGGCATCGTGAATTCAAACATGGCCGGAAGTTTGTGGAAACAGCTCCCAGACCTGGTCGCCCCCCCCTCTGTCATTGATGAGGCATCTGTCCGTCAAGTTGAGGCTGCCATTTTGGAAGCTCAGCGCATTACTATTCGTCAAATAGCCCAAGATGTCAAGATTAGTACAAGGTTTGTGGAAACTATCATTCATGACCATTTGCATATGCATAAGGCGTCTGCCAGATGGATTCCTAGGCTGCTCACACCATTCCAGAAGCGAGAATGCGTCGAGTGCTCGAAGATGAATTTGGAGATGTGCCGATAAGATGAGTCAAAGTTTTTGAAAAGACTGATTACACAGGATGAAACCTATGTCCATCACTATGATTCAGAGACTAAAGATCAGTCAATGCAGTGGAAGCACTTGGACTCACCACCTCCCAAGGAGGCAAGTGTGCAGCCCTCCGCTGGCAAGGTCATGCTCACAGTCTTCTGCGACCAGGACAGAGTAGTGATGCCAGATTTCCTGGCAAAGGGTACCACAATTACAGGAGCCTATTATGCTTCACTTTTGAGGAAATTAAGGGAAGCTATCAAAATCAAGAGGCGGGGCAAGATCAGCAAAGGTAACCTCCTTCTGCAGGATAACGCTCTGGTCCACAACTCGCATGTCGCCAGATCAGAAGCATGGGCGCGTGGTTATGAAATCCTCCCCTATGCGGTCTATGTACCAATCTTTCAATTTTGACCGCTTAGCAGCCCCTTTTTTATGGCTGAAAGCCGTTAAAAAGTTTTAAACCTGTCTGATTACGATATATACCAAATTTCAAGTCTATAGATCAAAAATTCGTTGAATATATAGGTTGAGAAGTGTCTTCACACACACACACACACACACACACACACACACACACACACACACACACACACACACACACACACACACACACACACATGCATTCCCACTTTTATAGATATATGAATTATACATTTGAAATGAAACTATAAGTTTGACAAGAAAGTTCTTGCGGATTTTAATTTTTAAATCCAGATGAACATATCTCGGCTCAAACAAAGATTTATTGATCGAAATAAGCACCACCAGAATTAACACACTTTTGACAACGCAAAACAAGTATTTATGTTAGCAACGTAAAAATATTACGTTCTGGTGGCGATGAAGTCGCTGAAGACGTTTTTGATATCGCTTACGTTTTTGAAGCATTTCTCACGCAGAAAGTTTTCGAGATTCTTGAAAAAGTGGTAATCGATGTGTGAGAAGTCTGGAGAATATGGCGGATGAGGCAGAGTTTTGTAGCCCAATTTGTTCAACTTCTGCAAGGTCGGTGTAGCAACGTGCGATCGAGCATTGTCGTCCTTTTCTCTTGACTAATGCTGGGTGTTGTTGTCGAAGTTTCTGATTCATTTAAACCATTTGTTGACAGTACTTCTCTACTGTAATGGTTTCGTCTGCATTAAAAAATGTAATGGATGAAACCGCCGAACAGTCAGCATGACCTTCTTTTGGTGCAATTCTGGCTTTAGGAAGTGTGGTGGAACTTTGTCGGCGTCTAACCACTGAGCTGAGCGTCGCCGATTATCATAAACAACCCACTTTTCATCGTAAGTCAACCCGGCCGAGAAACGGGTCGTTCTTGTTGCGTAAAAAAAGAAAAGATGACACTTCATATTTGCGCTTTCTAGCAAATTCCTCATCCAATTTCTGGTCTAAACGTTTGAGATTTTATATAAAGTGTATTCAGAGAAATGGTAAGCTTTTAATCGCTTTTTGGCCGAAAATTGTAGCTGCCAAGGGGTCAAAGTTTTAAAAAAAAGTATCTTTGCAGTATTTAGCAAACTACTCAACCAATTTTGTGTCTAAACATTTGAAATGTATACATGACGGGTATTCAGACATGCGGCAAGCATTTTAATCAGTTTTGGGGCGAAAATTTGGCTGCCAAAAGGTCAAAGTTGTATGAGTTGACCTTTGCAGATTCTACCAAATTCCTCCGCCAATTTTGGGTCTAAACACTTGAAATTTTAGATGTAGGTAACTTGGACATAGGTCAAACATTTTATTTTCATTTGAGACCAGAATAATAAATGTTAAGAGGTACAACTGTGGTCAAAGTTACAAAAAATTGACCTCTGCGGTCTCTACGAAATTACGCAGACAATGGATTATATAATGTTATAAGTTGAATTAAAAAAAAATCTTAATGCTGCAATATTTTAAGTTATGAATTTATTATATTTTTTATGAGAATTTCTTATCCTTTTCTTTTCCAGTTTTAACAACTAGTCCTTTACTTTTCCATGTTTAAGCTTAACCATACTACTTTTCATGGTTGCATTTTTCTATTGTAATATATATATATATATTTATTTTTTTACCACATACATATATATATATATGCATTATATCATATTTTACAACATGCATATTATATATATATATATATACATATATATATATATATATATATATATATATATATATATATATATATATATATATATATATATATATATATATATATAGATGCATATTTGTGGTGGCGTGACACAAAACGAGCGTACACCCATATTAAGAAAACATCTATTTATTCTTTAAAGACGTGCATCACAGCAACCCAACAATCGTTTTGGCTAATATAAAACTCTTTTGCAAACAGTATTAATGCCTAACGGACAATTAGGGATCCGATTCCTTTGTCCGCAACGGTATGTTACATCAATTACACACCCACCCCAAGTATTTTAATTTGAAATTCAAATTGATGTTGTGTAGCAGAAACAAATATAACTCTTTTCTTGTGCGTCAGTGCCTCCCCTGACTGTGCGATATGGCAGATACTGACCAATCAGAGGCATAGCGCAGGGATCTTCCTTACCCCTTAAGGAACTATAACTGCTTCCGTCCTGGACGAGAAAAACTCTCCCCTTTTCCAGCGAGTCGTCAAAGAGAGCGGATCTGTTTCCTCACTCTCTCTCTCTCTGCCTACACCGGTATCGACGATTCCCACTTGGGCTACCGGGCAAAGGCTGACGAGTTCTATCCTAGATATATGTTTTTGGCATCTTACCCTTGCTTCAATAAACCTTTTCCTTGTGAAATTTTACGAAGTTGTTTGCTCGTTTATTCAGTAGCTTGTGTTGAAATATTTATTTTATTAGGGAGTGCCCGAAAAGATATATCTAGGATACAACTCGTCTGCCTTTGCCCGGTAGTTATTCCCAAGTTGGAATCGTCGATACCCGTGTAGAGAGAGAGAGAGAGAGAGAGAGAGAGAGAGAGAGAGAGAGAGAGAGAGAGAGAGAGAGAGAGAGAGAGAGAGTCGGAATTTTCCAAGCAGTTTACGTAAAACGCCGAAATGTGCCGAAACGCTGAACCAATGAAATCGCATCAACCAACATCATTTAAGAAAATATTTATTTGTTATCATTGATTTATTATATGCAAAGATATATATATATATATATATATATATATATATATATATATATATATATATATATATATATAGAGAGAGAGAGAGAGAGAGAGAGAGAGAACAGGTCCGCTCTCTTTGACGTCTCGCTGGAAAAGGGAAGAGTTTTTCTCGTCCAGGACGGAAGCAGTTATAGTTCCTTAAGGGGTAAGGAAGATCCCTGCGCTATGCCTCTGATTGGTGCCATATCGCACAGTCAGGGAGGGGGGGCATTGACGCACAAGAAAAGAGTTCTATTTGTTTCTGCTACAGGTGAAAACGTATATTTTAAGTCTACTTGGATTAGAAGGTTTTATCTAGTTTGTACCCGCCTTTTAAATTTTAACTTTTCCCTCATCAAAGGGGAGTGACGTCGCCCTCTCTTTTGGGAACGATAGTTTTTAAAGATTCACCTAATTTGCTGTAACCCAACCGAAAGAGTTCACTCTATGTCTTTTCTTTCTTTCTTTATTTATTTATTTATTTATTTTTTTGTCATTCTTCGGCAAGGGTGGGGTTATTTGGTTTTCGGGTAAAGCCCTCTAGCGATCTTTTGTCTTGAGAACAAAACGTTACGTAAATGCCTTTAAAAAACATATCACCTCCACTACCCACCTCCCCTCAAAAAGAAAAACATTTATTATTAGATGAGAACGCAAACAAACACACCTAAAAAAAAACACGCCTGGTTCACCCACAGGTCTTTGAAAATGTAGTTCTTTAAATGTGACGTGAGCAAAGACCATACTTGGTGCTCATTTTTCTTTTCATTCACTAATGGGTCACCGCTTATGAAGATCTGCATCCACTTGAACTTAAAGAGATCGGTGCTCAGGTAGAATCGTCGGAATTTTCCAAGCAGTTTACGTAAAACGCCGAAATGTGCCGAAACGCTGAACCAATGAAATCGCATCAACCAACATCATTTAAGAAAATATTTATTTGTTATCATTGATTTATTATATGCAAAGATATATATATATATATATATATATATATATATATATATATATATATATATATATATATATATATATACTGTTATTTCACATCAAACAAGGCATAGAGCCACTTAGTCGTTAGGGGCTACTATTTAGGACTAGATTTGCAGGAATACTATTTAGGGCGTTGGGCAGCGAGATGTCTGGTTACATTACACTTGAATTTCTGCATGTCAACACAGCAGGAAAGCAGGGGGCCGGGAGGGAATTCCAAAGTGCAGCAATCTGAAGGAAAAACTATTCAAGTAGAAGGCTTTACGGCATCTATGGATCTCTACAGTGTAGGGGTGGAATTTTGCTGCGTGTCAGGAATGTTGAGAGTATTGTCGTCGAGAGGGTACTAGTGGTTTGAGTTTGTCAGATCACTTGCTATCGAAATATTTGTAAAACAGATTTTTGATTTGAATTTTTTAGAATCATAAAAAAATCCAATAAAAATCCAACAAATTGGTTTATTATAATCGAAACTAAACATTTATCTTGATTTGATTTAAAAATCACGCATACAAATTCATAAAAATGTTTTAATCGTATAAAAACGTTGTTCGGTATCAGTTGTTTGTTTTTCAACAAATAAATTTTTATTCATGAAACTTACCTTATAATGAGCGTCTTTTTTTATTTTGTTTTTCTTGGATTGAAATTTTATTTTCTTAAAGTTTCATAAAAATAGCTCAATAATTATTCATGAGATTTTCTTCGTAACAGGAAAAAATATTGTTTTAAATTTTTTCAATTAAATCATTTATTGAATTATCAATAGTACTATATGATAATAACGAGAAAATATTTAATTTCAAGTAAAACAAATGGTACCTACGTTATTGTCATGTCGCAAATAGTAACATATGCAAAAATGACGAAAAACGATGTGGTAGAAAAATAATTATTCATAAAATATAGTTCCTATAAGGTCAAAAGCAGTTCGATAAAGTTACATGCATATTGGGTCACGTGACGTTAGCCAAAAAAGAGAGTTACTCAGTTGAAACAGAATTTATTCAGAAACCAAAAAATAAACATGACATATATACATATTTTGTGAATTTAAAATAAATAACTTTCTTTTTCAAACTAATTGAAATTATTTTTTCCGAAATCGGCAGAAGATTTCCGAGAAATTGAGAACCGAATTACCTCCTTTGTTAACTCTCCAATGAAAATCGGTAAATTTTAAAACCAAATCGCTAGATTTTAGAAATGTATTTTTTCATGAATAATTAATTTTCTACGTCATCGTTTTTCATAATTTTTTTGGATCTGTTACTATTTGAGACCTGACATTTACGTAGATAACTTTTGTTTTACTTGAAATTCAATATGTTTCGTTATTTTAATATAGAAGCACAAAATTATCTCCGTAATAACAGAAATAATATATTTTTCATTGAAAACAACTGGCCAACGAAAAAAATATGAAGCTTTCATTCGGCACCGTCTGACGTTTTACGAACATTCCGACGATGGTACGGTCCTTATTCTGCGAAAGTACTAAGAGATCGTCAGTTGGACAATGATCTCCTCCACAAAAAAAACAAAACGAATAAATGAGTTGAAAGGACCCAAGATTACGTAAGAGGAATTGATTCTCCAAGGGGACAGTTCATGCAAGCGCTTTTTCACATTTAACTATGCTGTAGTCGGCTGGGAAGCAAACTCGTAGTATCTTGTACCATAGGTTTGACGTTCTGGAAAAAAAAATCTATATTACGATAGAAAAATGCGAGCGTAAAAAGCAATATGATAAAGCTTAAACGTGGAAAAGAAAAGGACAAGATATTCTAGTAAAAAATATAATAAATTTATAGCTTAAAATATTGCCGCATGAAGAATTGATTATATAATGTTAAATTGAATTAAAAAAAATCTTAATGGTGCAATATTTTAAGTTATAAATTTATCATATTTTTACGAGAATATCTTGTGCTTTTCTTTTGCATGTTAAAGATTAACCATATTTCTTTTCATGCTTACATTTTTCTATTGTAATGCATGATTTTTGCATGCTTCCAGTAAATTTTTTTTTTACATGTTCACCACTTATCAAGGCCCAATGGCCACTCGAGGATAAGGGTTATTGTGTGTACAGTAATCAAAGGTATAGTGTAGTAATAGTATTGGAGAATTGGTAAAGTGTCATTACTTAGGGGGGGCGGTTCATCAGGAATTTGTTTGTGTTGGACTTGAAGACATCCAGGTTGAAGTCGGGAGAGAAACAAGCGAGCGGAACAGCGTTCCACAGGCGTGCAGTTCTAAGAAAGAAGCTTTGTTCATGGAATCTACGTTTCGATTTAGGCACAGATAAGGAGTGGGGAAAATTATTGACAGTGGTTTCAGCTAGTCGGGTGTCTTTTGAAAAAGATTGGCGAGGGGGGACCAGAGAATGGACCTCAGATGAGCACTTGCCATGGAAACAACGATAGAACAACGACAGGCTCGCTACGTCTCTTCTGTGGGAAAGAAGTTGCAGTGTAGAGAAAAGGGCATCCCCCACCAGGCCACGAAGTCTATTTTGTACTCTGTCAAGGCAGGATAGGCTGTTTTTAGCAGCTCCCGCCCAGATGTGGCAGCAGTACTCCATCTTTGGACATACTTGGCTCTTATATAGATAGAGAATTGCATCATTAGTGAGATATCTTCTGGAGCGGTAGAAGGATCCCACCATTTTCCCAGCGACCTTGGCCACAGACTTGATGTATGTGTTCCATTTAAGATCAGGAGTAAAGGTCAAACCCAGAAGCTTATCAAAATATGGGGCCTCCCCTAGACGAGAACCATCCATTTCAATTGATACCAGATGGGGATCAGAGCGTTTATGATGGAGAGATAGGAGCTTGGTCTTAGATGCATTAAAGATAACCAGTCACCTCTTTCCCCACTGCACCACGCGCTCAAGATCAGAGGAGAGAGAATAAGAGAGAACATTGTCATTTACGGCCTTTGATGTGTTGCCATAGATGGTCATGTCATCAGCATAGATGTCAACGAAAGATTTTAGTATGTGTTTTGGGAGATCATTGGTGTAGATCAGGAAGACAGTTGGGCCCAGTATGGACCCCTGAGGGACTCCAGCATTAATACTGTGGGCCTCTGATTTCTGCCCATCAACCACTACTCTTATGAGCCTATCAGAGAGAAATGATTTAATGATCGAGAAAACATTTCCAGCTATACCGGAGCTGGAAAGTAGCTTGTGTAGTAGGCCTTTATGCCAAATCTTATCAAATTCACTTGTTCTTTTGTTTCCTATTTTTGTCCCCATAAACATAACATACAATTATGTAAAACAATGTACGGCACTCGTCTGCTTTCATTCTTTCTGTTTCCCTTGTTACTTCTCTTTTCGCGAGAGCGGTGAATTAGTAGCAACAATAGTCGCTGAAGCGACGTGATTGCTATGGAAACCAGTCACAAAAAACGTAGCTCACGTCCTTACGAATTTTCATGATTTTGAACACCTGTAAATTCATCATAACTTTTAATTTACTGAACGAAAATTGAAAATTTTTTTACAATATAGCCGAGAAGGTAAACATTTTTTCTTAAATAAATTTTCACCCCAAACAAGGCACAGCGCCACTTTGAAGTAGGGGGCTACTATCCTGGATATAAGTTTCAGGGGCATTATGGGGGGAGATGAGTAGCAAGATGTTTGTTCACATTACACTTGAACTTCTGCATGTCAGTACAGTTGGGAAAGCAGAATCCCGGAATGGAGTTCCAAAGTCTAGTAGTTCTGGGGAAGAAACTATTGGAGTAGAAGGCTTTCTTACACATAGGGATCTCTACTGCAAAGGGATGCGACTTAACTGCTTGTCGGGTTTGTCGGGGGAATTTACGTCGAGTGGGTACAAGGGCTTATAGTTCGTCAAAGCATTCACCATTAAAATACTTGTAGAACAAGCAGAGGGATGCAACATTTCGTCGGTGGGACAGAGGCTGAAGCCTAGATGACAGCTCAGGACCTATCAGGTTGGTGACTCTCTTTTAAACCCTGTCCAGGAGTGAGAGACAAGCAGCAGATGCACCGTCCCAAATGTGACAACAGTACTCCATACATGGGCGAATGGTGGCCTTATAGAGGTACAGGATGCTTTCAGGCGTAAGTAATTTTCTAGCACGGTAGAGAGAGCCCACCTTCTTTGCAGCAACCTTGGCAATGCTCTCAATGTATCTATTCCAGTTCATATTCCCGTTAGGCCGAGGAGTTTAAAGGAAGTACTTTCAGGTAATGTGTTCTTGGCCATTGCTATTGGTGCTAGAGAAGCTTTCTTGCAATTATTTAAGGAAACTAGCTTAGTCTTAGCAGCATTGAACGTGACCATTTTTGCTCCCATTCCACTACAGATTGGAAGTCATCCTCAGGTGTTTCTGCCATTTCCTTAGATATGTGTTCATTTGTTTTCCCCTCGTGCCTGTAATAGAGAGTGGTGTCATCAGCAAATATACCCATCTCAGAATAAATTTTATCAGGGAGGTAATTTATGAATGTCAGGAATAATAAAGATTCAAGGATAGATCCCTGAGGTACTCCCGCATTTATATCATATTGTTTAGATGTACGACCGTTTTTCTCTTACTTAAGAAGAATTTAATTACATTAGTTATTCTTCCAGTGATACCATATGCTCTAATTTTCCTTAGAAGACCATCGTGTCATACCCTGTCAAAAGCCTTTGATATATCGAGAGCTACCGCTCTACTCTTTCCTGTTTTGTCCAGTGAACGGTATATACGTTCAGAGATTGCAGTAAAGATATCTTCTGTGGAACGGGCTTGCCTAAATCCATATTGATTGTCGGTCAGGAGTTTAGCAGCTGTAAGGTGTTGGACTAGGGCTTGATTAATTAAGGACTCAAATATTTTGGCGAAGAGCGGGAAGAAGGCTAATGGGGCGATAATTTACTGGGTCAGTTCTTTCACCAGAATTCTTGAAAACTGGTAACACAGAAGCGGTTTTTCCAGCAGTCGGGAAAACAAGATTCGTTAAGGCATTTGTTTTAAAGTTTGGAGCAACCTCAGCTGAGCATTTTTTTTAATAGCACAGTCGGGATGAGATCGGGTCCACTTGCTCTTGAGGTGTCTAGGTTTTTTTTATGATACCATGTACCTGAGAAGGGATTATTTTCGTCTAGTGTGGCGTCTGTCCGCAAAGGAAAGTCGGAGAGGGAGTGGTGTGCCGGGTCCAATGTGGAGTTTGAGGCAAACCGACTGGCCAAGCAACCTTATGATTGTTTGATGGTGGGGGAATCGTTGACTGCCCATTATGTACACTGTTATAGATTTTCCAAAAATCACGGGTTCCTAATTTCTGTGCTTCGATGCGTTTTCTGGTGGTTTCAGTGTATTCTGTCTTAGCTGTCGCTATTTCTCTCTTGCAATTACTTCTAGTTTCTATATACTTTTCTTTTTACACAGTGGTCACCACTTATCAAGGCCCGGAAGCCACTCAGGGATAAGGGTTATTGCAAGTACATTACGTTAGTGTGGAGATTTGATAAAGTGTTTACTTAATGGGGCGGTTCATTAGGAATATGTTAACGTTGGACTTGAAGACATCTAAGTTGTAGTCAGGTGGGAAGCAGGCAGACGGAACAGAATTCCACAGGCGTGCAATTCTAAGAAAGAAGCTTTGTTCATGGAATCCACGTTTTGATTTAGGCACAGATAAAGAGTGGGGGAAATTTTTGACAGTGGATTCAGCTAGACGGGTATTTTTTGTGAAAGATTGGCGAGGGGGGGGGACCAGAGATTGGAGTTCAGACGAGCACCTGCCATGGAAATAACGATAAAACAAGGATAGGCTCGCAACGTATCTTCTGTGGGAGAGACGTTGCAGGGTAGAGAAAAGGGCATCCCCCACTAAGCCACGAAGTCTATTATGTACTCTGTCAAGACAGGATACTCTTGTCTGTTTGAAGTGGACTTATGTCGGTTGAATCTGCGGAAAGCATGCTGCCTTTGAGCAATATGCACAAGTAGAAGTAAACCATTAGGGGAGAGTGGGGCTTGCTATAGAATTTCCGTGTGGGAACATGTGCTTCAATTGCAGTTTTGAACCATTCAGTGGTCTCATTTGCGCACTGTTCCACTGGAAGAGAAAAGATATTTCGCTATGGGACATCTCTGAGGGGTTCCCTGACAGCTTCTCAGTCAGCATTTTTGTAATACCTCGTTGTTTTTAGCAGTGGGTCTTCAGTTTTAGGGCGAGAATTTAGTGTGATTCCTACCATTATCACAGCGTGATCAATATTCCCGACTGGGCTGTGGGCATTTGATGTACAATTATCGGGAACTGTGGTCAGAAATAGATCTAAAAGTGAGGCATGTTGATCTTGCTAGTCTGGGAAACGTTTCAGAAATGTAACCGTCTGTGATAGGGAATGAGGTATAGAGAAGTTATGTGTTGTGCTACTAGCTACGTCTGTGTAAGTAGAGAAACTGAAATAATTGTTTGAAATTTGGTCGAAAAATGAGTGAGCGTAGAAGCGTTAAAGCAGTTTTAAATGACTAAAACTGGCACTTAACCATATATTCAAACACTACCGTGTTTGAACGATAGTTACAAAACTCTGTGAATGTTGCTTACGCGCATCTTGTCTTTGATGATCGGGCGATCTATTTTTTACAAAAGGGATGACAGTTTAATATATATATATATACATTTTTTTCGTATTTCTTCTGAAACACTTCTTCCTAGTACTAACAACCACTTCTCTAAGGTCTGACGAGGCTGTTAGATCGTAAACATGATCCAACATCTGAAACATATGTAACGAAACAGATAAAACGGTAATAAAAAAATAAAATAAAACACATATTTGCTCAGCAATAGTATTGAGCACTCTCTTCAGGTTTTTACTAATTACCAATTTTACCAAATATATATATATATATGGGGGCTCCATGTATATTATATATATATATGGAAATATGTATACAGATATATACATATATATATATATACATATATATGTAAATATACATATATATATACATATATATGTAAATATACATATATATACATATATATGTAAATATGTATACATATATATACATATATATGTAAATATATATACATATATATACACATATATGTAAATATGTATACAAATATATACATATATATGTAAATATGTATATATATTGATTGAGATTGTCGGACTGACTTCCTCATCTTGGTTGTTATTGTCACAACGTTTCGGCCGTTTTGCCCTCCGGCCTTCATTAGGTGTTTTTTTGTATCGAACTGGGGATAGTAAAATAATCCGAAAAAGCAAAATGGGGTATTAAAAAATAAACACGTAATTACTTTAGTTTTTTAAAGCAAAGAATCGATATAAATATGAATAAGAAGAAAATTTACAGTATTGAACGGTGTAGTATTGTGCCGTCGGATTCAGGGTTGTACTATTGTAATGTAAAGAACACGCAGAAAGGGTTGTAACCAACTAAATTCCTTCTAGTGCACTGACAAAAAAAGCTTAAACAGATATAAAAATAAAAAGGTTATGTAAATGTTTTTAAAAAGACACGTAATCACATGAGCAGGATTTGTTTCCCTTCTTTTGACACGATAACAAGTAACGTTCTTATTTTTTTTATTTATCTATCTATTTTCGAAAGAGTGCCACATTCAAGAGGAGAAGGAAAAAAACAGAGTTATGCAAAATTTGTGTCGAGAATTTTCTAAAGTTCCGACTTTTTTTGGGGGGTTTTCACTTTAATAAGAACGTGAATTTATGAGGTGAATTTAT
>NC_136522.1:832500-847500 GCF_053919585.1 Euprymna scolopes | reverse complement strand
TTTTAAACATGGAGTGCAGAGGTAAATCAGATATGAATGTACGGAAGCTATCCCAGTCAGCCATAGAGTATCGGTATACAGTACGGTGGAGGGGTACGTCTGATGGCTTCTTACATTTTGTTTTTATCTTAACTGATACGACGGAGTGGTCGGAGGATCCTAAAGGAGAATGAACGGTACATGAACATAGCTCAGGGGAAGTTGAAAGAAAAAGGTCTAAGAGGCTTGCATATTGATTGGGTGTATCGGGCACACGGGTGGGTTCGCGAACAATCTGAGTGAGGTCATAAGCAATGGTAAAATCATGACAAAACCTCCCCTCATCATCTGTCTTATTTGAATGGGTCAGCCATTCCACGTTATGGACGTTGAAGTCACCACAGATGTGGATGTTAGCCGAGGGATGTGAAGACAGTATGTGGTCTATTTTCTCAGATATGCTCTTAAAGATAGTAACTCCGCTGTTGTGGGGCCTATAGAGGGCAAATATAAATGCAGTGGTGTTAGCAAGTGCAACCCTGAAGCACATATAGGGTAAATTAGGATCTTCTCTAGAGATATCCCTGCCACATGGGAAGCCATCCTTAATGTAGGCACATATTCCATGCCCATGGCGATCTTGGGAGTCAGATTTAGCTGTTAAATTGGAGTATCCATTAATTATGAACTCATCTAGGGAAGTGGTCGGCCCTATTCCAGTTTCACATAGAAATAATATGTCCGGTTTCGTCTCCTGTAATTGGGTTTCAACCTCTGGAAGGTTGGAACGTAGACCCCTGATATTGGAGAAGGAGACCTGGTAGTAGGGGTCTACGCTGGAAGATGGGGTTCTAGGTTTAATCGAGTTTTTATTCTGGAGATATTTCATGTTGAGGTTTGGGGATTTGTGGAATAGGTCGGCATACTTGGTTAGAGCAGTATAGAGAGGGAAAGTAAGAGAGAAAAAGACAGGAAATTTTTTTTTATTTGTAGCACACGAAAAGGTAAAGCCGTAACAATTACCCACTAGTATGGCATCGAGAGGCCCCACCAGAGACTACTGCATGGTCCAGATCCACTCACCAAATGGCAATACAGCAGTCCCAGTACTTTGCGCCTGCTGATAGGACAGCCTCCTTAGTGGTTAATCCAAGGTTCGGGTCCCTGATTATCAGGCGGATAACGTCAGCCCAGACAAAACGTTTACCTCCAGCACCCTTACTAGTGACATGGCAATAAGGACAGACAAAGACAGAAAAATATCCGACATCTCAGACTACTGGTCACCAAGTAGTACCGACCTTTAAGCAGCTTTTTCTTCACCCTTTGTCAGAAACATCACTCATTGAATGAGGACTGAATGACAAAATAGGAGAAGCGAGAGTTACTGGAGCTGCCGATAACATAAAGCGAGCGCTTTCGACTGGAACATCTCGATCATCTTTTTATATTTTTATCGAAGTTATATCCGTTGGATCTATGTGTTTGTTTTTGCATAGCGAGCGCTTTCGACTGGAACATCTCGATCATCCTCAGGCAGATTATATCATTTAGGTTCTTAAAATTACGTTTTTTTTTGTTTTTTTTTTCATTACGTTTGCTATTACATTTGTTCATATTTATATATTTTGTCATGGTCGCATGTTGGGATTATTTATTAAATGCGTGGACAATTTTTGACAGGGGTAGGTCAATATTAGTATTTATAATTTGTCGAATTACAATAACAAAATTTGTAAATGTAATTTAACACAATATAAATATTGATATTAACACCCATTTAATAAACCACTCTAACATGTGACCAAGACAAAATCTTAAACATGTAATACCAAACGTCATTTAAAAAAAAAACCGTAATAATTACCCTTTTCGGGCTATAAATTACGATTATGAAAATTTATATTAAAGGAAATTCTGTTAGGTAACAGGTTCCATATCAACCGGAAGTTAATTGTTTATGTGTTGTCTGCTTAAAATATGAACACGGTCGTCCGATCATTTTTTTTTTTTTTTTTTTTTAAAGATCGGATTGCATTTTGTTTTAAATGTTCCTTTCACATTGACTCGTGCTTCCAAATCATTTGGTCATCCATGTGGTTCCTCGCTGTCGCCACCCACGCCATTTTCCGCCGCTTGCCGCCAACGTGTGTCTTTTTTTTCTCTTCGCTTTTCTTTTCCTCCGCTATGACCTCAGTTCGCGCACCGGCAAGGTCTTTTGCATACGTGTTATACGGCTGCTGCTAAATACGCGTCAGCGGTTCTGTTACAAATGTATTCAAGAGAATAAAGTTATATATATATATATATATATATATATATATATATATATATATATATGATGATTGCAACGTCTTGTCAGACGAGTGCCACTCCCTCAGACATTTAAAATCCATGAGCCCAAATGTCTGAGGGAGTATCTATACAAATATGATGTTACAGAGTCTTAGCTTTGTACGACAGCTAAGTCTCTCTCTCGGTTCAAAATGTTGAGATCCAGCAACAAGCAAGAGCAAGATAGCCAGCAACAAATTAAACTGCAGACCAGCTTAATGCGGGTGCTGGTCTTCCGCTTTATGTTTTTTTTTTTTTAAATCAGAGATTTGCTTCTCTTAGAAAAGTTGCCTTCACCACGGCTTACGGGAGCCCTCTCTACCCCAATACACATATACACACACACAAATATACACGGTGCTAGTTGGCCGTTGACCCAGAAAAAGAGTTCATCCGCCCTTTGGAAGGTCTTGTTTTTAATCCTTCAGGGAGACTAGCCGCCCTCCTCACCAAACAAGTCTGGTGGGGGAACCAGTTTAGTCGCCGGTGACTTGACCATGAGGCAGGTAGTACTGGGTTACATGGTACCAGTAGCATATGACATGACTTGACTGTTAATATATTTTCCTCTTTTTTTTACACACACATGTGTGTGTAAAAAAAAAGAGGAAAATATATTAACAGGAAAATATATACTGTTTCATATGGATTGATTCATCAATTCAAACAGTGAATACATTTTTCCTGTAGTATTTGAGTACCTACCTAAACCCAACTAAATCTATATACAATATTATACATTTTTCAATTTCCAATATCTTTTCATCTTGTATCTAAGATCCACCTACATTGTTGAGCTTTTTATTATGTCGATAAGTCTCCGTTTAAAGAATCCTTTGATACTCCTTTAAACCTCTTAGCCATATTCTTCTCAAGCGCTTTCTATCAGTTCATCTGATCGTCGTCAGGAGCAATTGTTGTTGTTGTCGTTTTCCTTTTCTTTTTCTGTAAAGCTAGATGTATTTATAGTTTTTTTTTATTGGTTATAAAAGTGGGCGGAGGATGCGCAGTAGCGAATCATTTTTATTTTTAATTTTGATTTCCTAATTTTATTTATTTAGTTTCTTGTTATCATTGAATACAGTTAGTATATTTTTCCGGTATTAAATATGATCCGGTTAATAAGGGGCTGTAGTTTTTATTAGTATGGCATATATATATATATATATATATATATATATATATATATATATATATATATATATATATATATATATATATATATATATATATATATATGTATACATATATATATATATACACATATATATATATATATATATATATATATATAGTAGAACCACGGGGTACAGTGGATTTTCAGGTTACTATGTGGACTACTATGTTTTAATGACCTCTGTCTACGATATTTGCCCCGCCTTACGATGTTATTTGATTATATACATGTGTATTATATAATGTAATGTATTTTGTTATTAATTTTTAATATGTACCGTATAAAATTTTGCTTGGGCACCGCCATACGGCGACTTCATCTTAAGATCCCAGATTAATGCCCTATCCCGGGGCTCTCTCTCTCTCTCTCTCTGTTTTCTCTCTCTCTCTCTCTCTCTCTCTATATATATATATATATATATATATATATATATATATACATATATATATATATATATATATATAGAGAGAGAGAGAGAGAGAGAGAGAGAGTCATCCACATACAGTACTGTTTCGCTGTTTCACAGCTCATCAGTGCAGCTATATATATATATATATATATATATATATATATATATATATATATATATATTAAGTAATGTGATTGATAATTTAAAATTTAAAAATCAAATTATAATTAAATTAAAAATCCGTTTCATAAGAAGGAACAACAACAAAATCAATTATCTGTACGATCGTTTCGGAAAACAATGCTTTTTATTGTGGTATACATCAAGTTACGTACAATAATTACATATAGTTTTTTAATAAGCAAGTTCTCCTCGTCAGCAAATTTTGAAGGGTTTTTATTGAATTTAAAAGACACCATAAATAAACCTAGCATTAAAAGTGAGGCAGATGAATCTGAAAAAATTGAAATAAAAGGTCTGGATTTAGAATTTATAAGAAAATTAATATGGGTTAGAGATAGAAATAAATAGAGAAAAATATAGATTTGAGTTTACATTATAAGTTTGCTTTAAAAATATATAGAGATATTTACCTTTTAATTTTTCGCTTTTTGAAATCAGGAACTATGATTAAAATACTCATTTAGATGTTATGCTATAATTGTCATAAACAATTTCATGTGATTTTTTTTTTTACATTTTCATCATTACATTGTATGCTAATATGACGTTAATGTCCGTACTAGCTGTCCCTAACAGGCTCTGTCTGGGAATAAAATAAAAACAGCCGACTTTTTGTTGGTCAGTGCGATAACATCGTGAATATACGAGGTCCCCTCAATAATTTTGCAGAATTATTTTCGTATGGACAATTTTATTAATAGTACACACATGAAACTCTAATCCCCTTCGAAGTAATCTCCTCCAGCCGTAATACACTTGTTGTATCGTTCAAACAATTTCTAGAAAGTCCCATGTGTGAGTGTGTCAATAACTCTCGTCACAGCCCCTTCCATCTCCTCGGTTATCACATAATGACAGCCTGTAAAGTTTTCCTTAGAGAATAACTAAAAGTAACTGGGAGCAAAGGACTATAGGGAGAGTGAGAAACCGTCTCGATGCCTATCTTGGCCAAATAGTCTGTGACGAGGATGGGGTTGTGGACTGTACCCTTGGGACAAACTTCGCACAAATCTTCCGCATCTTCAGCTCTTCACGAATAATTGTGTGTACAGTTCCCACACTGACACCAAACTGTGCACTTATTGTCTCTATAGACACGCGACGGTCCTTATCCATTAAATTCTTTATTTAATCAATTAGCTCTGTTTTTCTGACTTCTTTACCCCTTCCATACTTCTCATTGTCCCTCACAGACATCCTGCCTTCCTCGAATTTCTTATGGCACTCAAAAACGCATGTTAGATTCATGTAAGATGGCCCAAAAGCAGTCTGAAACATTTTATACGTTACTGTGGCATTTTTCTCAAGTTTAAAGCAGGATTTTATTGCCTATCGTTTTTCTAAAATAGCCTCACGTCCAGATTGCATTTTTAAAATTCATCAGCTGTGATGATTAGGCTTTAATAGGGTGTATTCCAATTCCTGCTGTAGCTGTTCATTTGAACCTGAAATCATAAAAAATCGTCAGTCATCTCATAAGATATACAGCAATTACAAACTGAATTTTCAAGGGTCTACGACAATTTTAAATGCCGTACAAAAAATTCTGGAAACTTATTGAAGGCACCCCGTATTTATATATTTCATGTATCTGCAAAAGATTTTATATTTTTATATCTAGTATTTACTTCAGCAGTGCAAATTACGTAGGAAGGGCTAGGTAGTTAGTTATGAAAATATATATGACATTTAAGCTACAGAGAATTGTCTGCGTTTCATCCTCGTGAGCATTCGTCAGACTATTGCATGGAATTCATGTTACTGCTCGTTATTATATATATACAGATTGCGTTAAGTTTACTAGCTAGCCAATCAGATTCTTTGTAACTAATGCCTTCATTTTACAGAATTCAAATCACACATGAAACAAATGATTACTCGCTTATAGGAGCTGTTAAAATGGGCTTCGATGAAAATAAAGCCATTAAAATGTCACAGGTTATCTATAACTAGGAGTTCAGTCCGGCATTGCTCGGGCCCTATGTACTGTTCATAACTTTATATATATATATATATATATATATATATATATATATATATATATATATATATATATATATATATATATATTAAAATGTTTGACTTATGTTCAGGTAACCTACATCTAAAATTTCAAGTGTTTAGACTCAAAATTAGCGGGGGAGTTTAGTAGAGTCTGCAAAGGTCAACTCCTTCACCTTTGATCTCTTGGCAGCCAGATTTTCGGTCAAAAACCGATTAAAAAGCTTGCCCTATGTCTGAATACACTTTATGTAAAATTTAGACCAAAAATTGACTGAGTAATTTGGTAGCAACCGTAGAGATCAACCTTTTAAAAAAATTTGACCCCAATTTCGATTCCTTAGCATTTATTGTTTTGGGCTCAAATCAAATTCAAAAGTTTGATCCATGTCAGAAGAACCTACATCTAAAATTTCAAGTGTTTAGTCCCAAAATTGGCGAAGGAGTTTGGTAGAGTCTTCAAAGATCAAATTGTTTAACTTTGACCCCTTGACAGCCAAATTTTTGGACAAAAACCGATTACAAAGATTTTTTCAAATCTCAATACTCCTTACGTCAAATCTCGAGTCTGTAGACTGAAAATTGATAGAATTGTTTGGTAGGAAAATGTACGCACACACGCACACACGCACAGAAACAATTTCACTTTTATAGATATATAGATTAAAGGGACCTACAGAGAAACAAAATCCCCACAATCCGCTAAAAGAGCATCAAAAGCGTAGGTCGCTGCTATTCTCTACCTCTGACTGATCGACACCGTTGGTAGGACCTACACAAAATGCTAAAAGATGGATTACACTCTCAATTGATAAGTGTAACCTCCTAAACAAAGACAAGATATGGTGTATTTACTTTGGATTAATTTCCAAGTTATCATGGTCAATGCAGATTTATGGAATATCACTTACAAAAGTTGAGACAATGGAACGCCTGATCAGCAAGTTTATCAAAAAATGGTTAGGTGAACCTAATTCCCTGACAAACATGACACTATACAGTTCATCAACGAAGTTAAAACTTCCAACGTCGTCACTTGTTAAGGAATATAAATTGAATAAACGCGACTTTTCCAGATGCTGTGTGACTATCCCGACAACCCAGTAGTGAAGAATACCCAACCAGCAGTAATATCTCGTCGAAAATGGAAAGGAAAAAGCTGCAGAAGATGCAGAATCGGCCGTTAAGATGCAAGAAATAGTCGGTGCTGTGGCATGCAAGAAAGCAGGTCTAAGGCTATACTCAAAACAATGGTGGTCCAAAGAACTCCTTATAAAGTAGAGGAAAATGGTTTCGGAAGAAATCCATAACCTTGAAGAAGCCAAGCGCATTGCTACAGCAGTAGGTCAAAGTAAACAAGCGGACTAAGTGGTAAAGTGTAAAAAACAGGGAAATTACATGGCGCGACCTCAAATACATAGAGCCTAAAAAATGATGTTTTCTTATAAAAGCAGCTTACGATATCTTACCAATACCAGTTAGCCTTGGATGCCTGGGAGTTAACTATATCCGATCGATGCAAAGCATATGGGAAAACTGCCAATCTCAAACATGTTCTCACTGGATGTAAGCGTACCCTAAGAAGCTACACCGGGAGATACAATGAAGTATTTAAGATAGTTGCGGAAGTGGCGAAGATATGTTGTGTGACTACCAATAAAGCTCAAAGTATCACCAGTAGAGTAATTCATTTCGTAAAAGAAGGGAATAATTTCAAATCTTTATGTAAAAATAGGCAGCGATCGTCAGTACGGACTGGCGCGTTGCATTCGACTTAGAACGCCGGCTCATATTTCCAACTGAAGTAACGTTAACGGATCAGCGTCGGGATATCGTCAATTGGTCTGTTAATTTGAAAAGGACTTTTCTCGGTGAATTAACGGTTCGATATATGTGTGTATATATATATATATATATATATATATATATATATATATATATATATATATATATACATACATATATATATACATATATATGTATATATATACATATATGTATATATATACATATATGTATATATATACATATATATGTATGTATATATATATATATATATATATATATATATATATATATATATATATATATACACCTATTTGTTATCTTCAGGCATTTACTGATTTTAAAACGTTCGATTTTTTATATATTTTAAGTGTGTGTATGTGTGCCTGCGTCTGTGCGGTTTATGTTTGTTGTCATTCTTTTGAGCTGCGAACGACTGCTTTCTATTCTTTTGAATCGTCGCAACATTTTGGAGACGCGGCACTTGGCTTCATTGAAGCGTGTAATAATTTATGTTATGTCGGCGTGTTAAGTGTCTCTGTTAGCTTCCTGTCGGCAGATCTGATCTTTGTGGTGAGTCTTGTTTATTCTCTTTTATATGCTTTCGTGTATTTATCATTCTTCATGTGTGTAGTAAAATGACTTACTTTCCTCCGTCGTGAACGGGAAAGAAGTGTAACGGGGAAAGATGGCGTCTTTTATCAGGTTCGCCAACAGGAAAGTCTCGTGAAGTCGCGAGATTTCATATGTTACACATACAATAGGTGTATCAGAATTTTGGGGGAATTTTTAACACTCCAAACACGAAACTGTGAATAACATATAAAAAAAACTCGTAATTTCTCATTTAAAAGTCGTTTGTTTATTTTCCTGATAATAAAATAAACTATTAAAGTTGTATAAAAAGTAATAGAAATATTATTTTTTATCTTTCAAAACCAGTGTTTACTAAGTGCCGGCACGCTTCTAGGCAGCCATTTTTTATGTAATGAAATCAATTGATTTTTACGAGTTAAATATTTTTCAATTTTTTAACTTTAAAAATCTATCCAAATTTATGTATTGATTCAATTTTTACGATATTTTCAGGGCCAATGAGAAATTTTATGCTCTTTCCAATAAACCGAATATAATATTTTAGACAAACGTTTTTTTTACCCCCCCCTATTTTGAAATATCTATTTAGATTTACATAATTGATTAATGTAACAAAGTTTTATATATCACAAATTGAACATAAAAGGTCAATAAATAAAATATTCAAATTTCAAAAAAAAAAAAAAAAAAAAAGAATAGTTTTTTGCAAATTTACCTGTAAATTTCAAAGTGTAAATCCTTCTTTTTTTTCGAAAAACAAGTGGATTTTTTTTTAAAGTTGGAGTTTATTTTATGCTTATAATTTTCCATTCAATATTGGACGCTGAGGATATGTTATTCTATTTTAGTCATTGGTTTTTTTTTCGGTGTTTAAAAAAAAATTTATCTCAGTAATTAAGACTGACAATATATTAAAAAGAAAGTTCTGGTATTTCTCTTAGATAGTAAAAAAAAAAAAAAAAAAAAATCGGAAATAAGTCGCTCAGTCAATGTGTAAATGGTCAAAATATGCACTTTGCAAGTATGGTAGCACAATAATGACTTCTACTGAAATATGTGAAAAGTACACAAGGGAAATTAGACTTCATGGCGAAGGGCGCTGAAAACGGAAATAACCTTTAAAACTACGGCAAACGAGTAGTTTCCAAGTTATGAAGAAATGTTAGTGGTCAAAACGTGGGGGGTCACTTTTCTATAATAATTTAACGTAAAATGAGCACCCACTTCATGGCCACATGGGGGGAGGGGAACGTACAATGAACACAATTTAACAAAAAATACTATTAATGCTTATTGCTTAACATACCATGGAACAAGTAGCTTCCATGAAGAAATGCAGTTACTGTCGGCGCGTTAACAGTTAATTAAGCACCTAATTGAATATCCTTCTTAACCGGCATGCTTGCTTCGCTTCGACGCTTCATTGAAACGGGTTTATTTTCCCCTTCCACACTTCCGTACATATCAAAGTGAGAATTCTTTTTACATACGGGTATTTTAATGGTCGGAGACACGGTACTTGGTTGAAAAATCCTCTCATTTAAAAAATACATGGAGTATAATATATAAATATAATTAAATTCTCATACCGGAACATTAGAAGCAATCAAATATTAATAATTTGAAACAGGTAAGTGATTTTTTCACAGTTAGATATATACAGTGATGATCATATTTATTGGCATGGTAAAATAAAAGTTAAATTTTGTCTAATAAATTCTAAAAAAGGGATTAAATTAAAGAAAATAACAAAGTATATTATGTATTTTTAACTGGCCTTTCCGATGCAGCAATCGGATTTTAGAAAAAATAAATAACAAAGGAACAACAAACATAATTGCAAAAAACCCTTGTTCAAAATTATTGGCACGGCTTTGTTTTTCTTTTAGTATCAGTATAATATCAATCAATTTCCGGTTTACGTGCTTTCTGAACTTTTTTATAGCCATATTATGCTTGTTTAACGCTAATTCAGTGAATATTTTTTTTCAGATAATTTTTAGATAGCGATTTATTTAAACTATTATAAGTGACTAAATTATAATTTTCAATCGCCATGGTTAAAACTAAGGAACACAGCGAAAACATCAGGAAGCTTGTTGTAGCATGCCATACCAATGGGGAGGGCTATGATAAGATTTCAAAGAAGCTAAACCTTCCCAAATCCACTGTTAGAGCCATAATAAACAAGTTCAAATCGCAAGGCCACGTTATGAGTTTAGAGGGTAGAGGGAGAAAAAGAATTCTTTCCCCAAGAGATGAACGGAAAATTGTTCGACAAGTAAAACAAAACCCAAGGATCTCTGTTGGGGAGATTGTTGATGAACAGAGCACCTCTGGAGTGAATGTATCTCGACATACAGTTGGTAGAGTTTTGAAGAGAGCTGGTTTAAAAGCATGTCGTCCGAGAAAGACTCCCTTATTGAAGCCTATGCACCTGAAAGCAAGGCTAGCCTTTGCAAAACGTCATATTGATAAAGATGTTGCATTCTGGAAACGTGTTCTATGGACTGACGAAACGAAAATAGAGTTATTTGGCCATAATAAAGTGTCTTATATTTACAGAAAATCTGGCGAAGCTTTCCTGCCTAAGAACACCATGCCTACAGTGAAGCACGGTGGAGGCAGTTTGATGTTTTGGGGATCCTTTGCTGCCTCTGGACCAGGGCGACTTGTTAAGGTCACAGGTAGCATAAAAAAGGAAGATTATGTTAAAATATTGGATGAAGACCTGAAAGACTCTGCTAAAGAGCTCTCACTTGGTCGTCGTTGGTGGTTCATGCAAGATAATGACCCAAAGCATTCGGCTAAACTGACTAAGAAATGGCTTGAGGACAATCATATTAATGTTTTGGAGTGGCCATCACAAAGCCCAGACCTTAATCCAATTGAAAATTTATGGAGAACATTAAAATTGAGGGTAATGCAAAGGAAGCCTAAGAATCTTATTCAATTGGAGGATTATTGTCAGGAAGAGTGGGCTAAAATTACTACTGAAGAGTGCAACAACTTTGTTGTAAACTATGAAAAGCGACTGAGGAAGATAATCAAGGCCAAAGGCTATAAAATTGATTATTAAATAAATCGTGCCAATAATTTTGAACAAGGGTTTTTTGCAATTATGTTTGTTGTTCCTTTGTTATTTATTTTTTCTTCTAAAATCCGATTGCTGCATCGGAAAGGCCAGTTAAAAATACATAATATACTTTGTTATTTTCTTTAATTTAATCCCTTTTTTAGAATTTATTAGACAAAATTTAACTTTTATTTTACCGTGCCAATAAATATGATCATCACTGTATATATATATTACATCCACACGAGTTACGTTTTTTGTTTTTCGTGAACTTTTTTTTTTAATAAAACCGATGAAAAAAATTATTGTATATTTTTTTCGGTGAAACCTTTTATGATATTAAATTTTAGTCTTTCCTTATTTTATTGAAATAAAAATTATGGTTTGAAATTACATTTTCATATTGTTAGAAGTTTGTATACATGGAGAGTCTATTTAATGAAAAGTTTTCAATGGCGCCTCTTCCAAAAATTATGATACACCTACACATACAAATTAACATGTCGGCTTGCATAAAAAGTCTCCGTTTGGGGGAGGGGAGGATAGTAGCTCGGTCGAGAAGGTAGTACGAAGCCCTGATCTAAAAGCCTTAAGCTATTAAAAAAAAACATACAAAAAAAAAGCTATTAAAAAAAAACATAAAAAGTATTATTAATAAAAAAAAAACATACAAAAAAGCTATTTAACAAAAAAACTTTAAAAAATCGGATGATAAAGTGAAGACATCTTCAGGCCATGCACGGGGGGGGTGATGTGGTCGTTTTTCTCAACAAACTCAAGCTGATCGCAAAGTTACAGAAAATCGAAGACACAGCATCCCGCTGTATCTAGATGGAAACACGCTGGCAGTCTACCTGGAGATGGGACAGTAGGGTCTTCCAAACGATTGTGAAAAATGGACCGCATATTTCCGTGACGTCAGACTTATGTTAACTATACAAACTATGGAAAAGCAGAAGCGACTTAATGATTTCCAATCCTTTGTTTATCTTCTTCAAACTGCGATTAATAATTAATCTTTGTTATAATTTTGTTAGGTTTTAAGATTTACACAGTTTAACGATTAATCTATATAATACTAAAAGTCTATGGATCTTGTATGTTTGCAATCAGATTTCCGGTTTTCAACATCCGGTTGCGCATGCGTAAATAGCAACGTCTTCAATCCGTTATTCCAATTCCGGAATTTTTATATCGCTTTTAATACAAACAATTTCATTTAATTTGATCAAATAGTTATTTATATATACAAATAATACATAGATTCATAGATAATTATAATATATATTATAAAATCTATTTATCTATGAATCTATTAATAATATGAAATATTACCCTATACAATTTATGGAAAGAAAACACCTCTCACTTTCCCTCTAATAGATTTCAACACTCCTACTCCCTCTGTTTTCGTTACGTACGCGAGAAATAGTTACGTGGATAGAGTTATCCCCCTTAACTAATGCAGACCTTTTTACTAGAGGGCGTTATTACAAAAAAAATTCTTTTTCTTCTTCCCATGTTTTTTAAAGTCGTCTGCTTACATTTCCAAACGGAAAGCTGAATCGGTAAATGCACACATTTATATTACATTAAATAGTGTTTTCCTTTACACAATGGGTACTGAATGTTTGCTTAAATTAAATGAAAAAAGTTACATTTTATTTTCATTTTCTATTTAAAAAGCCATTATTAACATGTGGAGAGTGTTTTTTTTATTATTCTGTACTTTCAACTAACAATTTCATTTAAAAGATGATATATCAAAATTTGAATTTAACTATAATAAGGATTATGATACCTGTTCAGTGCATAAGTATGACCAACCACTTATAATTCAGTAACTGTAATTTAAAAAAAAATAACAATTATAATAAACAGAACGACTCATAGAAATCTATCTATATTCTTTTTTCATTTTAATATACTTTCATAGAAATGCTTCTGTTATGTAAAAAAAAACTATTTTCTTTATGCCACAAGTGTCACGCTCATACATGAATTCCATAGCTAATATAACGTACTGACCCAATGGGTCACGGGTGGTCTAGTAATATTATAAACATTTGTATATTAAATATGAAATACGGTTTTAGTAAATATGTACGAGTGTTAATTATCGGCTTCCATACTTTTGTTTGGTAAAAAGAGATAAACAAAATATGAAGGGGGCCTACAAAATGCTTAATATTTGTGCAATAATATTTTCGAATCGGTTTTAATCTGGCGATAAAATAGCCGACAAGAGTCATGTTTATATTAAAACTTAATATTTAAAAAAATTAATTAAAAATCTTTGTTGTAACGGGACATTTTGAAATAATGGAATTTTAATCGTTTTTATCTTTTAAAAATTAATTAATTTTTAGGAAGTTTCTTTTTCTTAACAATTCAACTGATTATAGTATATATTAATTAGGAAAAAACGCTATTAAAAACATAATAATATCAAATTTATATCAATTTTTAATTGCAACTTCAAGGTAAGTTTTTGTTCCATACGTGTATTTAAATTTTTAAAAATTAAATTTTTTTTACTTATTTGAACTCTTATGTTTCATAATAAATAGACATTTCGATAGATTTAAATATACTTTGTTCAAATTTCGAAAAAAAAAAAAAATAAATATCGGGTGGGCACCCACCAAAAAAAAGTATTTCCATTCATATATTTTGCAGAAACATCATTTTCTATGTAATTTCATTCTAAAATGGATAAGTATCGAAAATTTCACGAAAATCTGACCATTAGTTGATTTTTTATAGATTTATTAAACCCGGGTATGTTTTCACGTTCGAAATGCTTATTACATGGGAACGTTATTTTAAAGCGCCAATTATGTAAATACGATTTTCGTCTCACAATTTCATTATTTTCGTTCGATGAACAAAAATTTTTTTTTAATTATTACTAGTTTATTTTGCCCTTCTTTTAAATTGTACAAAAGCTATATGGATAATATTAACTTATAATAAAGTTACATCGTGTTACATATTGGGGGTTAATTCTGTGGTGAATTTTGGAGGTGCCTATGGGACAGAGAGACCAGGCTGATGCCGAGAGCATCGAGAAAGGCCTGAAAACTGCGTTTTCTGAAGATTCCTTCGAGGCCTATAACAAGCTGAGGAGAGCCGCCTGAACTGGAGAGTCAGTTGACGTGTATGTCAAAGTTCGAAAGGGAAGTTAAGAAGTGGATTGTAGAAAAGATTTTGATCCCACGGCAAGGAAAGGTTGGGGGAAATATTGCTGCTCATGGCGGTAGTTCAACCAACCAAGAATAAAGTCAGACCAGTGTTAAACTTCCGGGACTGAAATAAGTACGTGATCTGCCACACCAAAGATGGAATTGACATATGTAAAAAAGTTACGAGAGCCACAAAAATTGTAGACTTCAAGTCAGCATACACCCAAATTCATGTAGACGAGAGATTGTGGGAGTATCAATTAGTCAAGTATAA
>NC_136522.1:807500-827500 GCF_053919585.1 Euprymna scolopes | reverse complement strand
GTCACTCATTTTTTTTTTCTAAAAAGTGTCTTCGGGAGATATAAAATGGTCGCATGTTGACGAAACAATGCATCGGGAGGCGTACGGGATGAAAAATTATTGGTAAATTTTTAGATTAGGTCTACCTCCTCAATTTTCTTTTACATGACGATTTGTAATAGTTTTCGACTATGCTGAATACGAAAATCGCATTGAAATTTTGCAGAAATAAGTAGTTATCAAGATATAAATAGTTGTATTATGCATTGTAATCTTTGGCGGCCATCTTTTTTACGTGTGTGTATTTGTTTATGGTGCGTGTGCGCGTAAAAAGATGGCGGCCGAAGAATACAATGCATAATACAACTATTTATTTCCGCAAAATTTCAATACGATTTGCGTGTTCAGCATACTCGGAAACATATAAATGTCGTCATTGAAAGGAAAATTGTGGAGGTGGACCTAATCTAAAAAATACCAAAATATTAAACATTTCTCCAGCATGTTAGTGAAATTTATAATTCTTTTAAAATTTTTTTAAAAAAACAAACAAAAGTTTTGAAAAAAAACAAAAAACTCACCTTTCATAAAACAATTTAAAAAAAATAAACACCCACAAACTGACTTTTAACTAAATAAGTTAAAAAAAATTTTTTTTTAAAAACTCGAAACTTTATTTTCATAAAACAATAAAAAAAGTCATGTTCAATCTATTTTTTTTTGAGAAACAAATATATTTCTGACTTACAAATGCAGTAGAGGCACATATTATTTTTACTTTCTATGGTTTTGATATACCGCGTTTTTATTGCTTACAAAATAGGTGACTGATTTATCAGAACGTTGTAACTAAAAAGTAAGCACCACTTTCAAATGTCGAAATAATGATTATAGAAATTAAGCATGGGAGTGATGGTTGTACAACGTCGTCTTTCGCACTTTTACAAACATTATTTACGTTAACTCTTTTCATAAATAATTAAAAAAAAGTAACTAAACCATTTATTGATAATTTGTCACGTGTACAAACATTTATTTATTTACGTAGGCTTAACTCCTTTCATGAATAAGAAAAGTTTTACTCTTTAAGAATAATAAAAGGAAAAAGTTACTGAACATTTATAAAAGGACTTCTTTTCATGAAGGCCAGAGGAATAGTTGGCCGAAAATTCGTGAAACAACAACTAATAAAGATTAGAAGAATAGTCCGCAATAAATAAAAATGGTGCTAATGCAGAGAGCGATCCGCGCTATTTTTTAAATCAGATTTCCACGTTTAAATAACGTTTTATGATGTTTTTTTTATTTTTTATTTATTCAATTGTAAGGTTAAAGTACAGAATAGGTACAAAACATCCTTACCTCCCCATGTTAAGAATGACTTTTTAAATAATAACATTATTTCAGCACGGATCACTCTCTGCATGAGTAATCTTATATAGAAAAACAAAAAAAAAAACTCAAAAGCAATCAACAAACTTTTTTTTTTGGCCTTATATAATAAAGAAAAGATGTGTAAATTAAAAAATTTGGAAGATAAACAAATGAAATATGTTTTTTTTTTTTTTTTTTTTTTACTTATCGAGTTAACAGAAAATGAAACCTTTCGTCAATTCGTGGCTGTGAAATGAATCGAACCGGAAGTTCAGTTTTATCAACAGAACAGATTCGCAGAAACTATTAAATAAATATATTTATTTTATTTAATATTTTAATTTTAATTAGATAAATTTATTTTAATAACATAAAAACATACCTCGACTCTAAAAATGGGTTGTCTGAAAATTTCAAATACATTGGTAACGTATAAACATGGTTTTATTTGTTTAGAACAAACCAACTTTACATTTTTATATATATAGATATATATATAGATTTTATACGGTGGTCACCACTTATCAAGGCCCGGAAGCCACTCAGGTATAAGGGTTATTACAAGTACAGTATATATATATATTGATTTGTTTGTTCATCCTTATGAAACCGATTTTTATTTTTAATTTTAGTTATAAATTATCAATCATCTTACTCAATATTAAAATAGCTCTAGGACATATATGCCTATCGAGCTTATTATGTATCTACATTACAAAGAGCACTGTTTTTTTTTTTATTTTAATTGTATTAATTTACTAATACATTAAAATATACTCTTCTCTTCGGACTGTTGTTCTAATCCCCTTAAAGTTACGTATATATATATATATATATATATATATATATATATATATATATATATATATATACACACACGTATGTATATGTATGTTAAAAGTTCACGTATGCTTCTAGAATAGCGATTTAAAGGTTATGAAAGTTTTTTGAAGCATGAAAACGATTTTATTTTATTTATTTAATATTGTTTTATATTTCAAGCGGCCCTCCGCTCTTGGTCACAAAAAGTATCGAAATGAAAATGTAAGTCGTTGAAAAAATATATAAGCCTAGTTAACTTGGAGCAAAAATATGTATCCAATATCCGGAACATATTTTTCTAAGAAGGGTGGATTTTGATCAACACTGCTGAGGAGCCATAATATATTATACTGTTTTGTTTGTAAATCCCTGAAACAGTGTTTCATGGAAAATAACTGATGATCTCTGAAAGCTTAGGATGATTGTGAGTTGGAGAATAGATTAAAAGGCTATATTAAAGCAGTCCAGACTCGATGAAGAACATGTTAACTTTTTTTCAACGAACCTAATATAGTCTTTTAATATAATTTTTTTTTTTTAAATCTTGGTTTCCTATTATAATCCTCTCCTGATCATGATGGAGCAATTCTCTTTTTAGCCAGTCTTTCGAACCTTACAGTTTGTTTTTATTTTAGTCATTTTGTTAATCGCTCGTCAGTTGGAAATCCTTAACGTCACTAATTAAAAAAAATATACAAAAACAATAGTGACGAAAGTTTTTAAAAAAGTTTGTTTTCATTTTGGTCATTTCGTTATTTGTTGTGTACCATGAAGAATCTCCCAGCTATGCGCAAATAGCCCCCCCCCCTTGACTTGTGGATGCTTTGGGAAAGACAAAGGCTAAAGGAGTAAACCCCGACAAAAAATCCGGTCTGGAGTTCCCATACGCGGATGGTTAAGCCCTGCAACATCTTTCCGGCAGCTCCTACAGCCGCGCTTGCACTGACTATACTGACTTGCCTTTCTGTAACGCCGAGAGGGGGACCCTGATAAATGGGCAAATTAAATGGACACATTATTACCTGCCCAGTCCTGCACCTGGTTAGCCACAGCAGACGCTGTAGTAAAGCCAAACTAGAAGCAGAATGCCATTACTTCAAGAGACAGAAGGTTGCCATTAATAGAGCCTTCCTTATCTATATAGACCAAGGTGAATTCACTCAGAAAATGCTTGGCACACTGTTGGTTGGCCCATTTTTCCATTGTTTTTTTTGTTTTTTTGTTTTTTTGCAGTGAAAGTTCTTGGTGTACTTTTGGCGACTCTTTAGTCTATTTTCATAGCAGACTCGTTTTCTGATTCTGTCTCATGTTTGGCCAGTTTCGTGATGGACGGTGTTCTGCTGGCTCTTGCTTCATTATGTTGATGTACCATTTTAACTTTTGAATTTTGGGACCTCATCAAATATTGCCCGATGCTAATAGTAGCACGGTGCTGATGGTCAATCTCTGAGAGACCCATACTTACTGCTCCTCTGGGCAGATATAGCCTAGGCAGACACTGGTTTCTGTGTCTTATGCTTACAGTGTCAGCATTTTTTGCGTTTTAGTGTCGAGTCTGTTTATATCCATTTGTGGCCAAAGCTGTATGTTATAGCAGTCCTCGCTAGTTGGTTATTGGCAATGATCTGTATTTTTTTTTTTTTTTTTTTTTACAGATGTTCCTTCTTACACGGTTTATATATTCAATGTTCCTTACACGGCTTATATATTCACTGCCAATTTTTTTCTCTCATCTTGGCATAACAGCATATGTATGACTTTTATAATTTTCGGATCGGGTCTTCTTGAATTCTTTCCTCCGGAAAGGAGTTCTTAAAAATGAAAGAAAAAAAAAATGTCCCCAAAACAGTAATGCACAAATGTTAATAATCATTATTATTTTTGTTTGTTTCGTCCATTGTTTGCTGTGGAATTCGAGTCGCCCGTTCTTCTGATTCACCGAAATCTGTTATCTTTTAGTTTGATTTATTTTAGCTTCTATCTACAATTCGGTCGAATAAGTGCGAAAAGCTTTTACCGAGAAATTCAAAAAATGTTTACATCAAAAAGAAAAAAAATATATGTCCGTTATTTTCCAAGAGGCCGTGTGTGTGTGTGTGTGTGTGTGTGTGTGTGTGTGTGTGTGTGTGTGTGTGTGTGTGTGTGTGTGTGCAGGGAAAGGGGGCGTTGAACAAGAAAATGGGGGCATAAATATGAATTAGAGTATTTGTCACTCGAGATCGACTCCACACCCCCAACTCTACCCACCTTCGACGCGCGATGGATCCTCCACCCTAAATTCTGTTAAACGAGGCGCGGTTACAAATACACCTGTTTGTCTTTTTGACCCCCTTTCCCCCTTTTTTCTCCCCCTTTCTTCTTCATTTTCTTCTTCTTCTTCTTCTTCTTCTTTTTCCTCCTCCCCGATCCTCCTCCTCCTCCTCCTCCTCCTCTTCTTCTTCTTCTTCTTCTTCTTCTTCTTCTTCTTCTATTGTATGCGTGTTATTTAAGTGTTATTTCAGTTTTGCAATACTGATAACAATAAATAGAACGAATAGTTTGTTTGATTGTCGTAGGGGTGGGGAAATCTTGATTGTATCCTCACCCACACCCCCAGCCTCAAGTGCGGCAAAATCCTAAATTTATTAAGAGTGAAGTAAACATTACTATTGGAGACATGAATTATTTAAAAGAAAATATAGTTGAGAAATTATTATTTTATTTTTTTTTTACCTGCTCATTTGCAATCTATATGCGTTAAGACGTTTAGTATTTCTATAATATAAAACTCATCTCAGTTGTTTGTGTGTCTGTATGTCCGGTTAAAAGTAAAAAAAAACGGCAATGGGGAAAAGAGGTAGCTGATTAATTTTAATGCAGAAATCACGAACTTAGTTGGAACACATATCCTGTACAATCTAACTAACTAAAGATATAGAGGTAGATACAATTGGCTTATATAGGGATGATGGTCTCCTTCTAGTAAAAATGCTTGCGGTCCTAATTGTGATAAAGTAAAAAAAAATATATATTATAAAAGAATGCAAAAGAATCAATTACCACGAACAAAAAATAGCTCACTTTCTAGATGTTACACAAAACATAAACAAGGAAATTTATGAACACCAAAAAAAAAAAAAAGATAACAATAACCCTATACATGTCCACCCTCTCTCAAATCACCCTAAAACTATCATTAAACATATCCTTACATCCATTAGCAGAAGAATAAGGTCTAAATCCTCTTCCAAGGAAATATTCGATAAACATAAAAAGAATACAATAAAGCCCTTGTGAACAGTGGATAAAAAAAAACTAAATTAGAGTATAAAGAGCCTGCAAAGAATACAATCACATCTAAAATAACGAGTAAAAGGAAATACCCCTCCCTCCACAAAATATTTAAAAACAATTTTTTATCAAATATTACTGCTTATGTAAAAACAAATCTAGTGCATATATATATATATATATATATATATATATATATATATATATATATATATATATACTAGCTGTACCCTGCCACGCGTTGCTGTGGCTCAAATTGGCGCAATGGAAAAAGTTCCAAAATGAGAAAAAGCATGTTTCTTATAGGTTTAATTTTCCATTTTGCATGGGTACACAGTTTTTGTGGTTCCATTTTCTTAGCTGATATAGAGATTTTCCGGTTTGGTGACTCTTGAATACGTAATATAAATTGTCGATGTGAAAAAACAGTCAGTGTGTAACTGTAAGGCCCACAATTGTAAAGATTGTTCCCTGTGATTTGTTGATGGTTATTGCAAATGACAATAAAATTGGAAAGTTCAATTTCCTAAAGTGTAATGATGTATCCGGTGGAATCATAGGAATGCATGGAATGAAGATATATTCATCTGTGAAAGGTCCTGTTAAGATTGTTGTTTCTATGATATTGTTTGTTAATTTTTTTTACTGCAAGCTATGTGCCATTGCAAAGCTTGGATTGGTTTATATTTCACAACATGATAATTAGTACACCAAATTTCAGTTGCAATACATGCGGTGGCATCCCTGGCAAATATAGCTGTTGGATAATTAACCACTTTATCTGCTTTCACAACAGTGTCGATGGATTTGTATTTGACTACCTCACTTGGAATTTTACATTGAATAATAGCGTTAAGTTCATGGGCATCTTTGTATTGACCTGCAAGAATAGCTCATTCACTCAGTCAAATTGAATTCTTATAATTTGAATATCTGCAAAAACCTTTTAAACTAACTATTCTTTTGATGAAATAAAATTACAGAAATTACAGAAGTTAAAAATCAAAGAATTTTGCCCTTAACTCTGATCAGCTGGCATTTTTTCGTACCCAATTTCCCACAAGTGATGCAAAAGTTTTTGTGCGGATCGAACAGTCTGCAACTGGACATGCATATTTTGAGTTAAGTTTAATGTCTTCACATGGAACAAAAAAGTAGAGTATTTGAGGCAAGCATTTATTTCATCTGCTGGTGTTGATTGAAGAATAACAGGTAACATTTGTCTGAAATCTCCTGCAAACAATATTACTGCATTCCCAAATGGTCTGACATTGCCACGCAAATCTTGCAAGGATCGGCCAAGAGCCTCAAGTGATTTTTTGCGTACCATTGTGCATTCATCCTAAACAATAAGTTTGCATTTCTGCAATATTTTTCCCCATATTGGATGTTTTGGAGATGTCGAACATGAGATTTTTGAAAAATTGAATGTTTTAAAGTAGAATAAATAATTCTTCTACTTGGCAGCAAGGTCACAGGTATTCCTCATGCAGCAAGGGCTAAGGCTATGTCATTTTGTTACCAAATGGCTGCCAAAATCAATTTAATTAGAAAGGTTTTACCAGTTACTTCTGGTGCTGTTCAAGGTAGCAGTAATTTCCAAATAACTTCTATTCTCACAGTGAGTAAATTAGGTGACTAAAATAGGATTTATCCATGTTTTGACAATGCCTTATTCACTGTAATTAATTTAGGAGACTAAAATAGGATGAGGGATTAGAGATGGACAGATAGAGAGGAAGATATATAGATAGGAAAGAGAAAGTGAGAGGAAAATAGAGAAAGAGAAGGAGATAGAGAGATAAAGGGATTGATAGATAAACGGAGAGAGGGGGGAGTTAGAAACAGAGGGATGAGACAGAGGAAAGGCGAGAGATAGAGGGAGTTAGAGAGAGAAAGGGGCTCAAAGAGAGATGGAGAGGGTGATATAAAGAGAAAGATAGATTGAGAGAGGGAAAGGGAGAGATGGATAGAGAGAGATATTAAGAGAGGAAGAAAGAGGGAGAGAGAAACAGAAGGTGAACTACACTTCACCGTTTGTTTCCTCGTTCAGTAGAGAAGAAATCTTTCGAGACTGAGGCAATTTTAATGTTTTGTTATTATCCAGAGTACCCCTTTTTTTGGGGGGGGGGCTAGATTTTCCTCACATTAGAAACCAACCGGGTTATCTGTACTTTCACTTTAAAAATTATAAAAAGAAAAACATATTGTAAAATTTGAATTTAACATGAAAATATTATTTAAAAAATAGCACGATAACATAAGTGCATAAGTGCTACTTTAGGTACTCCTTGGGCGTTGAGTTCCATGGCGACCAGCATAAGTATTTAATGGTCGCACCTTAGCCACCACCCCCAGTCAAGGCTAATGCATGCGCACGTACCATTTTTTTTTTATTTACTGACGTTGGCTTAGTAACTAAACGATTTAATGATAATTTCGTAACCCTTAAACGCATGCCGGAAGATTTAAATTGGTTCATTATTGTTGTAATGAAAAAGAAAAGTTTCATTCAACACAAATTTATATATATTCATATATATAGTTATATAGGTTTTTATATATATTTATATATATAGTTATATATGTTTTTATATATATTTATATATTTATATATATATGTATATATATTTATATATGTTTTATATTTATATATATAGTTATGTATGTTTTTATATATATTTATATATATAGTTATATATGTTTTACATATATTTATATATATATGTATATATATTTATATATGTTTTATATATATATGTATATATATTTATATATTTATATTTATATATATATGTATATATATTTGTATATTTATATATATATATTTATATACATGTATATATATTTGTATATTCATATATATATATTTATATATACTTATATGTATATTTATATATTTATTTATATATTTATATATATATTTATATATATGTATATATATTTATATATTTATATATATATTTATATATATGTATATATATTTATATATTTATATATATATTTATATATATATGTGTATATATTTATATATTTACTAGCATGGGTGCCCGGCGTTTTCCGGGTGTTTAGAGGTGGATGCTGAGCAAAAAAAAAGGGGGTAATTTTTTAAACTTTGACCCCTATTATGACCCCTGAAAATTTATTTTTTTGGCCTCAAATCAAGTTATTACGTTAGATCAATGTCCACGGAACCTATATCTAAAATTTCAAGGGTGTAGACCCAAAATTGTCGGAGAAGTTTGGTAGAGTTCTTAAAGGTCAAATCGTTGAAATTTGACCCCTTAACAGCCAAATTTCTGGCTGACACCCGTCACATCGATTTTCCCAAATCTCAGTACCCGGTATTTCAAATTTCGAGTCTATAGACTAAAAATTGACAGAGTTATTGCGTAGGGAAATGTACACAGACAGACAGACAGACAGACACGTTCACTTTTATAGATATATAGATATATATGTATATATATTTATATATATGTATATATATTTATATATTTATATATAGTTATATATATGTATATATATTTATATATTTATATATATATTTATATATATATGTATATATATTTATATATATATTTATATATATATGTATATATATTTATATATTTATATATATATTTACATATATGTATATATATTTATATATTTATATATATTTATGTATATGCATCTATATTTATATATTTATATATATATATTTATATATATGTATATATATTTATATATATATTTATATATATTTATTTATATATATATATTTATATATATATTTATATATATATATGATTATATATATATATATTTGTGTATATATATATTATATATATTTGTGTATATATATATTTGTGTATATATATTTATATATATATATATTTTTATATATATATATATTTATATATATATTTATATATATTTATACATATATTTATATATATATTTATATATATATATTTATATATATATTTATATATATGTATATTTACATATATATATATTTATATATATTTGTGTATATATATTTATATATATATATATTTTTATATATATATATATTTATATATATATTTATATATATATATATTTATATATATATTTATATATATATTTATATATATATAGTTATATATATATTTATATGTATTTATATATATATATATTTATATATACATATTTGTATATATATTTATATATATATATTTATGTATATATTTTTATATATACATATATTTATATATATTTATATATATATTCATATGTACATATATTTATATATATTTATGTATATATATATTTATATATGCATATATTTATATATATTTATATATATATATATATTTATGTATATATATATTTATATATATATATTTATGTATATATATATATATGTATATATATATATTTATGCATATATATTTATGTATATTTATATATATGTATATATATATTTATGTATATTTATACATATGTATATATACTTATATATATATTTATGTATATATATATTTATGTATATATATATATATATATATATGTGTGTGTATATACTAGCTGTATCCGGCCACGCGTTGCTGTGGCTCAATTTGTTAGAATGGAACACATGTGAAAGTAGAGATACGTTTGATTCTTTTTTTCAAGAGAATGTACAATTTATTTTTTTAACAGATTTTAAGAAAATAAACAGAAAAATACTTCCATCATTAATCATGCAAAAAAATAAATAAAATGTTGATTTAGTGTTTCAATATGCTTATAAATTACGTTAAAACTTGCTGAGTATGCACTGTTTTACGGTTGTTGTAAAAATGGAACCGAAACTTCAATTTCGCTTCGTTTTAATCTTTCTTAATTTTTTAATTGTGCCCCCCCAAACGAATATAATCGAAACAAGAACATTCAACAATTGTACTTTATGTATATAAAACACAAAATATTTATTAAAAAAAAAAAAGAAAAAGGTTAATAACGAAAGGGAAATAATTCCATTTTTAAACGAAAAAGTCAGTTTGGTATATCTTTTTGTTATTTTTTACATAAGTCCAGCTTACCATTCACATTGGAAATGTCGACATTTATAGGTTGTCGGGTACGTTTACAATGAATGAACACTCCAATCTAGTAGATGTATCAGAATTTTTGTAGGAATTTTTTGCACCCCTATCACGAAACTGCGAATAAAATATAAAAATCTCGTAATTTCTCTTTTTAAAGTGGGTTGTTTATTTTCTTTCTGGATTATACTTCCAAAATAAACTGTTAAAGTTGTTTTTAAAGTAATAGAAATATTTTTTTTTATTTTTTAAAAACAGTAATGAATTTTACGAACTCAATATTTTTCAATTTTTAAACTATAAAAATCTATCAAAATTTTTCTATTGATTCTATTTTTACGATATTTTCAGGGTCAATGTGAAATTTTATGTTCTTTCTAATAAACCGAATATAATATTTTAAACAAACGTTTTTTTTAATTCACGCCCTCCCCCCATTTTAAAGTGTCTAGTAAAAAGTAAATAATTAATTTACACACCAAAGTTTTATATATCACAAATTGAAGAGAAAAGGTCAATAAGTAATATATTAAAATTTAAAACAAAAAAGTAGTGTTTTTTAGAAATTTACCTGTAAAGTTCGAAGTTTAAAGCCTTTTTTTTTAAACCACGTTGTTTGTTTTTTCTTTTGTTTTTTTATGAAACCTTGGTCCTTGCTCCTTTAATTGAGAAAAAATTAGGGCTTGAATTACATTTTTCGAGTAGTTATAAGCTTGGAAAGACAGGGGGTAGAATAATTCACGCCTCCCATTTTGAAATGTCTATTAAAAAGTAAATAAATTATAAATTGAAGAGAAAAGGTCAATAAATAATATATTCAAATTTAAAAAAAAAAAAAAGTAGTGTTTTTTTAGAAATTTACCTGTAAAGTCCGAAGTTAAAAACTTTTTTTTTTAAAACATGTTTTTTTTTTTGTTTTTTTTTTTTTAATGAAACCTTGGTCCTTGCTACTTTAATTGGAAAAAAATTAGGGCTTGAGTTACATTTTTCGAGGAGTTATAAGCTTGGAAAAACGGGGTGGAATTATTCACTATTTTTCACGAAATTTCTTACACACCTACCAATCTACCCATGTTAAGAACGGCTTTCGGAATAGACACGCCTAACCTTGCCAGAATACCCGAAAAGCTATAAAAGTTGACGCGTCGAATGTGAACGATGAGTTGGACGTAATGTAAAAATGTACCGAATTTAAAAGGGAACGAAATTAAAATTTCCGTTCCATTTTTACAACCGTAAAGCAGAGCATTCTATGCAAATTTTACCTAACTTACTGTATTAATGCTATTTTTTTGAGGAAGAAAAAAAAAAGGTAAATATCCAGATACGCTACTCTAATACCGACCACTCTAATTTGTTTTTTTTAATAGGTAATTGAGGTCGCTGACAACGAATCTGATAGTCAAACTTGGGGCAAATTTACCGTTTGCATGGTATTTACCCCTGAACCCACGAACTTCTTTCCATCATTTTGCAGCTTCCGTTTATGCTACGCGCATGCATGCTGTAGCATAAATGACGGCTTCACCAAGCAAACTACGTTGGGGGAGGGGATTTTTTTTTCCAGGACATAGAATTTTCTAATTTTCAAAAATACATTATAGCGCTTTTTGGGTGGAAAATTTAAAATTAGCTGAAAAAGAAATAAAATAAGAAAAGGAAAGCACACCAAGTTGGAGTAGGGGGGGGGGTAATTTATCTGTTTTTTTAAACCTGGAACATAGAATTTTCAAATTTTCCGTAAGTAACGCACCGACATTTACCAATTAGAACACCATTTAACATTTTCCGAAGATTATACTGTGTACATTGGGGGCGCGAACGGGGGGGGGTGAATGTGATGTTCGGGCGCGCGCCCCAACATCACCCCCCCAAACAAATTAGAGTGGTCGGTGTTCTGTAGTAGCGTATCTGGTTATTTACAAAAAAAATATTTAGGTTTGGCTATAAATTCCTAAACTCATTTCACCCTAAATAATTTAGGTGACTGAAATAGGAATCTAATTGAATCTTTAATTTCCTGAATAGTATGCGAGAATCAATTTTTCATCGAGTTATATCGAATTCATTAATACGGACTTTAGGGGCTTTTTTCGTAATGTTACTGTAAAAATTATTTTTTATTGTTACAAATTACGATGCTTTAAAAAAAGCAAAAATAAATTCTTGCGTTTTTTATTTACTACTGAAAACCATAACTTTAGTAAAGGTATTTTTTGTTTAAACAAAATAAAACATTTTCACTAAGAGTTAAGTAAAAATAATTAGTTCATTATATTCTGCGATCATTATTTGAAAAATACTGCAATTTTCATTAAAATTCGTTAATTTCCTGATTTTTGGTGAATTTTTAAGTAAAGGGAGGAGTCAAAATGTGTATACACTTTGAGCGTCGGCATTCATTTTGTGTGTACCTACCTAGCGACCCCGTGTGGTTAATTTAAATTAAATTTCAATCACATGGTTACATTATCAATAATCATGTAATTAAACCCATTGAAAATTTACCGATATTGCAAACACATTCTGTTTACATTAAGCCTGTAGTGTTTTTTTTTAGTGATGCAATGTTGTCAACTGAGATTTAAAAAAAAACCGCGAGATCAGAAGAAAGAAATGTCCAGAAAATCGCTAGATTTTTAATTTTTATCGTCTGAAATTTTAAAAAATCGCTAATCCCCCCTCCCCCCCAAAAAACAACTCCATATTTTAACTTTCTACAATAAAAAATTATAAATATAGTATATTCAATATATAAAATGTTCCGTGTTTTCTCACTATATGTTTCTGGAATTATATTGAAGCTGTTAGCTCCCCAGAAGGCTTACATATTTTATCAGCTAGTTTTGCCTGTTTTTTTCAGAGAGGGTATTTTTTTTTTTTTGCAGGAAACAAATCATAAACTCAAACTTTTTATAATAAAAGTTAAATTGAAATATACTGCAAATTAAACATCACAATAATGGTGCAACATATTTTGAAATTAGAAAAATAAAAAACAAAAAAAACTTTGTTTAGCATATTAAAAGTATTTAGGTTGGTAGATAATGAAATTCTACTGTATTGGTATAAGTTTTTTTTTTTTGCTGTTGTTTCTTGCTTTTTACAATTTTAGATCGTATTTTAAACTAAACTTCGGAGGTTGGAATGCCCCCCCCCCACCTAAAATGTACTTGGAAAAATCGATTTTATAGTGAGATTTAAGAATGGTTAGTCGAAAAAAGGTGAAAAACAAAACAAATAATCAATAAATAATTGTTACCAAAGGCAATAAATGCTACTTTTTTTTACTTACATGAATGAGTTTATTTTATGTTTTAAAGTATTTTTAAGCGCTTTTCTTTATTTTTTAATAATCTAATGCGGGTGTGTGGGTGCCAAATATCTCCAGAGTTTCTAGAATTCCCCGCTAGATTGCAAACGAAATCTCCAGATCTAGCAGGAAAATCGCTAAATTGTAACACTGGTCACGTGACAGGAAGCGGTAATAAATAACTGTCCCTAAATAAAAAAAAAATTGCCTCTCGGTACAAAGAAAAACATCTATTTATCATAGAAAAATTAAGTATAATGTTATAATTAAAAAGAAATATATAAAAACACACATGGATATAGTAAACATATTATACCAAAACGTGGAAGCCATCCGTCCAGTGGTTTTTTAGACTATTAATTCCGAACTAACCAAGAGTTACATTTATATATATATAGATATATATATTTCTGTATATGTATTTATGTATATTTATATTTATGTATATTTATATATATATATATATATATATATATTTATGTATATTTATATATATATATTTATGTATATATATATATTTATGTATATTTGTATATATATATATATATTTATGTATATTTGTATATATATATATATGTATATTTATATATATATATTTATGTATATTTGTATATATATGTATATTTATATATATATATATATTTATGTATATTTATATATATATATTTATGTATATTTATATATATATATTTATGTATATTTATATATATATATTTCTATATATTTATATATATTTATATATATATATTTATATATATACATTTATATATATATGTTTATATATATATATTTATATATATATTTATATATATATGTTTATATATTTATATATATATGTTTATATATTTATATATACATGTTTATATATATAATCTATATTTATATATATATATGTTTATATATATATCTATATATTTATATATATATATATTTATATATATGTTTATATATATATGTTTATATATATATATGTTTATATATATATTTATATATATATGTTTATATATATATGTTTATATATATATTTATATATATATGTATATATATATGTTTATATATATATTTATATATATATGTATATATATATGTTTATATATATATTTATATATATGTATATATATATGTTTATATATATATGTTTATATATACATATATCTATATATACATATATATATATATATATATATATATATATATATATATACTGGGTTCAAAAACAGCCTTCAGAAAATGGACTCTGATTTATGAAAGTATCATAGTTTGTGAAAAGGAATGGTTGTAAAGAGATAGCTTTGAATTTTGGGGTATCAAAACGTCAAATATGTTTAAAGTAAAAATAAAATGGATAAACCCCATAATTTATTAGACCATATCTGTTCACACTGAAACACTTGTTACAATATTCTGTGGATCTATGTTAAAAAGCTTGTTAAACTTTGTGAAATATTCCCGTTCTATGGAGGGAAGTTAAGAAGTGGATTGTAGAAAAGATTTTGATCCCCCGGCAAGGAAAGGTTGGGGGGAGTACTACTGCTCATGGCGGTAGTTCAACCAACCAAAAATAATGTCAGACCAGTGTTAAACTTCCGGGACTGAAATAAGTACGTGATCTGCCACACCAAAGATCGAATTGACATATGTGAAAAAGTTACGAGAGCCACAAAAATTGTAGACTTCAAGTCAGCATACACCCAAATTCATGTAGACGAGAGATTGTGGATGTATCAATTAGTCAAGTATAAAGGTCGAGTTTACTGTTTGGCCAGGCTGGCGTTCGGACTAAATTCCGCGCCAAAGATCATGACGGTAGAACTCAAGAGTGTGATGGCTAAAGACGAAGTGGTTAACAGAGCCACCTGCTCTTATATCGACGATATGCTAGGTGTATCACGCATTTTTAATGGCAGCTTCTGATACACCTAACGATATACTGGTGGACGAGACGAAGGTAACCGCAGAGAGAGTTAGATAACATGTCAACGCATACAGATTGACTTCAAAACGGACGGAAGCTCTAGGAGATGGAATGGCTCTGGGATTGAAATTGCGACGGAATAAGAAAGGACAACTGGTATTTGTGCAAGGAAGCAATATTCCTGAGGCCCAAGACGGCCTGACCAAGCGAGAGCTTTGTTTGGTGTGCGGGAAGCTGGTGGATCACTACCCACGAGTCGGATGGCTCTGGATTGCGTGCAGCTTCATCAAAAGGCAGACCAGGGGGGGGGGCGGACGGGAGGAAGAAGTAGACCCTGAGGTGTTGTGTATGATTCACGAAGTCATTTCGGATATCAAGAAGGAGTATCCTGTGAAGGGAGAGTGGCACATAGGGAGGAGCAAGGAAGGCATAATTTGGTGCGATGCTAGCAGCCTGGCACTGGGGCCGCGTTGGAAATAGGGGGAGCAACGGCAGAAGATGCCGCTTGGCTCTGCAAGAAAAAATGATCACGCCCACATCAATGTTGCAGAACTTGATGCTACAATGAAGGGCATCAACTTAGCTTTAAAGAGAGGCCCTACAAGTAGTGGAAATCAGGACGGACTCTGCGACAGTGGCATCGTGGATCAAGTTGGTAGGGGTTACTGACATGCTCATCAAGTGGCGATTTGGAGCGCTTGGATATTTGATGAAAGAGTTCGAACTAGAAATATCAGTCATACTAGTTCGATCGCAGAAGAACAAAGCTGACATGCTGATTTAAAGTAATGAATAAAGTAAAATAACCCTGTCGAACAGACATTGATATTTGTTTTGCAAATCTTTCAAATATATTACCTAACCAAGGACGTCGAAAACTCATTATCGCTTTGTTAAGTTCGCTATTTGAAATACTTGAAGCCTAAGTTTTTAATAATGACAAAAAAAAAAAAAAACATCTTTTCCATTTATTCATATATTATTTCTTCCTTTTTTTTCCTGGGGGTTGGAGGTTTTCATTTGCTGGGAGATTAAGATTCAACGTGTAACTCTTTAAATTAAAATAAAATGTGTTTTGAAATGGGCAAAAACATTAAGAGATCGTTAATAGATCAGGGAAATGTATAGTTTATTTCGACCATCTGTAACAATAAAAAAGTTTGATGCTTTTGAAAGAAAATGAAAATTGTTGCATGGAAAGTAATGAAGTGGATAGTTTGATGTGTTGTAGTCCAAGCCGTGATTATGTAACTTTGCGGATTTTTGAATGCTGCGTTGGCGCGTGACGAATTTTATTGCAGAATACATTTGAAGAGCGTATAAATTCAATTTAGTGACCGCGAGGTCACACCCTGTTTGAAAGAAACACACACACACACACACACACACACACACACACACGCACACACACACACACACGTGTGTGTGTGCGCGCACGCGTGTGCGTAATTGACAAAAATAAGGGCGTTATCACCAATATCATTTGACGAAACTCCTAACTTTCTCCGTTCATGTCTATGTTTATTTGTCAGGTTTTATGGTTTACCTTATTACGTAAAACTTCACACACACACACACTTACACCTACACCTATACACACAATTACGCGCACGCGCGCGCACACACACACACACACACACACAATTATGCACACACACAAATACGTATTATCTCTTTCTTAACAAACAAGAAAACATGAAAAAACACGAACTGCATTGTGCCGAATGCTGGTTGTTTTCTGTGGTTGGGTTTAAGGATTGTTTACCGATTTTTATTTAATCTAACTCAACAAACGAATTCTGAAAATACGGGTGTGTAACGGGTGGCCCGTAATGGTTCAGGGAAAACAGTGTTTGCTCAACCTGGGCGTTACAATAGTCTAACAATGATCACTCTCAGCAACAGGAACAGTTGTAAAAAATTATTTTAAAATATTATTTAATATAGTTAAAATGTTATTAAGGTTTCGAAACCAAGTCTGTTGCCAAGGTCGATGGGAAAATGGTGGGATCCTTCTACCGCCCCAGAAGATATCTCACTATTGATGCAATTCTCTATCTATATAAAAGCCAAATACGTCCAAGGATGGAATACTGTTGCCATATCTGGGCAGGAGCTGCTAAAAACAGCCTATCCTGCCTTGACAGAGTACAAAATAGACTTCGTGGCTTAGCGGAGATGCCCTTTTCTCTACCCTGCAACCTCTCTCCCACAGAAGAGACGTTGCGAGCCTATCCTTGTTTTATCGTTATTTCCATGGCAGGTGCTCGTCTGAACTCCAATCTCTGGTCCCCACTCGCCAATCTTTCACGAAAAACACCTGTCTAGCTGAATCCACTGTGAAAATTTCCCCCACTCTATATCTGTGCCTAAATCAAAACGCGGATTCTATGAACAACGCTTCTTTCTTAGAACTGCACGCCTGTGGAACTCTGTTCCGTCTGCCTGCTTCCCACCGGACTACAACTTGGATGTCTTCAAGTCCAACGTTAACAAATTCCTAATGAACCGCCCCCTTAAGTAAACACTTTATCAAATCTCCACACTAACGTAATGTACTTGCAATAACCCTTATCCCTGAGTGGCTTCCGGCCTTGATAAGTGGTGATCACTGTGTAAAAAAAAAAAAAAAAAATAGTCCGCGGAATCGTCTCGCCTCTTAGCAATTCATACTCAGGTGATAAAATGTAACTTATTTACTACAAACAAATCATCCAACCTGTGTCGCACCAAAAACGACCCATCACGTCTCATTAATAGAATTCATATCTGATCACAATGTTTCATATTGTATATCCTTATATTATATATTTTTTTATTGTAAAATCTGTTCTAGAAGCCTCCTTCAATTGTCTCATATATTTATTTTACGAGTGCATATAGAATTTTATCATTAATGCAATTTTTTTCTCATAAGAATAATATTTAATTTAAGATGACTGCTTTTCTGGGGTGGAGATAAAGTTGTTTGTTTTTACATAGGTGACACCACTTATCAAGGCCCGGAAGCCACTCGATGATAAGGGTTATTGAGTGTACAGTAATCAATGGGATAATATCGTAGTAATCGTTAGTAATGGAAATTTGGCAGATTTGGTTACTTAAGGGGCGCTTCATCAAGAATTTGTTTATGTTGGACTTGAAGACAACAAAGTTGTAGTCAGCTTGGAAACAGCCAAATGGAACAGAGTTCCACAGGCGTGCACTTCTAGGAAAGAAACTTTGTTCATGGAATCTACGTTTTGACTTAGGCACAGTCAAAGAGTGGGGAAAATTATTGACAGTGGTTTCAGCTAGACAGGTGATTTTCGTGAAAGATTGGCGAGGGAGAACCAGTAATTGGAGCTCAGACGAGCACTTCCCATGGAAATAACGATAAAGCAGCGATAGGCTCACAACGTCCCTTCTGTAGGAAAGAAGTTGCAGAAAAAAGAAAAGGGCATCCCCCATTAAGCTATGAAGTCTATTTTGTACTCTGTCAAGGAAGGATAAGCTGCATCCAACAGCTCCTGCCCAGATGTGGCAACAGTACTCTATCCTTAGACGGACTTGGCTTTTATATAGATAGAGAATTGCATCAGTAGTGAGATATCTACTCGAGCGGTAGAATGATCCCATCATTTTTCCAAACACCTTGGCAACAGATTTGATGTACGTGTTCCATTTCAGATCAGGAGTATAGGTCAAGCCCAGAAGCTTTTCTTTTTTCATTTTTCTTATCAGTTCAGTTTCTCTTAATTTGCGTGGCCTTTCTACTGAAAGCAGTTTTATTTTTATTTTATTAAAATTTGAAGTTATTTTGGAGTGAAATTTGAAGCTCATGTTCTATAATTATAAAAAAAATGTTAAATATATTAAATTATATGTTTATTAATAAACAGATCCACCAGACCTATATAATTTTTTTTACCGGACCCATTGAATAAACAAAGAAAATTGCTCCAGGAAAATGTCTACTTCGGACCATTACCTTGTGATATGAATAAGGATATATAATATTTCAAATGTATTCTTTGTCTTACATAGAATAATAAAAATCTTTTGATTTGAAATTTAAACATCATAATTTTTGTAATTTATTGAATGACTAAATTTTGATTTATTTGCTCTATCTTGTATATCGAGCAATTTTTTTTTATTTAGGTGGGGTAGTACTTATAGAATATTGCTGCCAATAATATTTTGTAAAACTTATAATCACATGTCTCCATACAAGTTGATTGTTAGATAATTTTATTCTTAAGAATATATATATATATATATATATATATAT
>NC_136522.1:780000-802500 GCF_053919585.1 Euprymna scolopes | reverse complement strand
TCATACTATTATGCATAGATTTGAAATTGTATGAGATTAGATTTAAAGTACGAAATGTATTGGGATGAAGCATAAATATATAATTAGTTGGGAATAGAGCAGAGATAGTACAGCTATATTAAAAATGGGTATAATGAGAGTTAGCGTCAGGAAGGTTGTGTTGTGCTGTTAAATGTATATATAATGCATATAATATATGCATAGTGATAATTCTTTTGTCACTATTCTCAAAATCAGCACAGAGACGAATTTTCAAGCATAAGTTTTATTTACAATTAAGTTTCTACTTCATTGACAAAGAAAGAGAGGGAGACGTTAGTTTTAAGGGGTTGCTTGGTGTGTTGCTCGTTGACAAAGAAGTATCAAGATGTAAAGTCATGCTCGCGCTGTGTTTGTTCTCTCCGTTTTCTGCCGTTTATTTTTCTCTTATATAGTCACAAATTGACATTCCTGGAATTGTAAACATCAAGATATTGCATTATTCTTTTCTATTTTGCATAGCGCAATTCAAAACTTCTGATCTTGAAATGTAAACAGTTCTTTGTTTTCGTTTTAATTGCAATTCCGTTCATTTTTATGGGACCGAAAATTTAGGTCAACTCCATCTGGAATATACGTGTGTGCACACATTTGCTTTCAGACAACGCCACGTTTTTTTATCAATCAGATGTAACTATAGTGTATGCTGAAAGGGTATTAATGGCGTATATATATATATATATATATATATATATATATATATATATATATATATATATATATAAACAAAACACAATAATAACAATAATTTAGGACGGTTATGGGGTAAGTAGCTATGATATTGCATGAGATGATGTGTTTGTAGAAGGATGAGATACGTGTGTTTAAATGTTCCTTATGCATAAGTGTAAATGTCTGGTGGTGCTACCTATGTCCGAGGTACTACACTAAACACATTATATGTCATACTGAACATTGCTGTGTCGGCATAACCTCGTGCTAAAAAATTGGGCAATTGGTTATGGAGCAAGTTTCAGGGGCGCTGGTGTTGTTTTTTGGAGAAGTACCAGTGTGTATAAATTGGATGTCTAGGTTTTCACTACAGATTTCGGTGGGAATTCAGGCACAGTGCCACTTTGATGTAAGGGGTTACTATCGGGGGCAGTAGTTGCAGGGATACTATGTAGAGAGACAAGCAGCAAGATGTCTATTCACATTACACTTGAACTTCTGCATGTCAGTACAGTTGGGGAAACTGGAAGGGAATTCCAAAGTCTATCAGTTCTGGAGAAGAAACCATTAGAGTTGTATCCAGGGATCTCTACGATGTAAGGGTGGGACTTAGCTGCTTGTCGAGTTTGTCAGGGGTATTTACGTCGAGTGGGTACAAGGGCTTGTAGTTCACCAGAGCATCCACCATTAAAATACTTGTAAAACAGGTAGAAGGATGCAACATTTCGTCGATAGGACAGTGGTTGAAGCTTGGATGACATTTCAGGACCTATCAGGTTGTTGACTCTCTTTTGACCCCTGTCCAGGAGCGAGCGACTAGTAGTAGGTGCACTAGCCCAAATGTGAAAACAATACTCCATACATGGGCGAATGATTGTCTTGTAGAGGTAAAAATACTTTCCGGCATAAGTAACTTTCTAGCACGGTAGAGAGAGCCCACTTTCCTTGCAACGGCCGTGGCAATGTTCTCAATGTATTTGTTCCAACTCATGTTCCCTGTGAACGTTAGGCAGAGGAGTATGAAAGAAGTACCTTCAGGTAATGTATCTTTAGCCATATCTATTATTGGTTGAGGTTTCTTGTAATTATTGAAGGAGACAAGCTTAGTCTTTGCAGCATTGAATGTAACTATCCATTTTTGTCGCTATTCCACTACAGATTGGGAATCTTCCTCTAGTGTTTCTGCCATTTCCTTAGCTATGTTCATTTGTTTCCCCTCGTGCCTGCCATTGAGAAAAAGTAGTTTGAGGAAGCAAGTGTTAAAGAGAGTGTGGTTTCTGCATATTTATTTATTGTTGGAACTAGGTATGGCTAAAATAGGGTAACCATTGATAGAGGGTTTGGTGGAAATTGGTGGTGAGTTTGACTTTATCAATGGTAGTGGAGCATTTGTTTCGTGTGCGAGTAATTTCCGCAGGTGCATAATTGAGCTTCTCTTTAAATGGCAGGTCGGACCTGAAGTTAATAAAAAAAGTTCCTAGCAGGTGGGTTTCCTGTATAATTCAGTATGTATAGAGCCATTCACACCGATACTGAGGTTAAAATGGAGGGATGAGAGTGAACCGAAAGTGTCACGGTGTTGTATGGAAAACTGTAGGTGAAGATCTTGATTGTTAAAAATGTATAAAATATCAACGGCCTCTTCGCGGAAATAGATGATAATGAGGATGTCGTTATATATCTGACGAAACGAGTGTCTGAATTGTATGGGTAGAGGATTTACCTTTCAAGCCTGTCTATGTAAGAGATAGTTTAAAGGCCATAAAGTCTAGAACCCATAGGCAGGACCAAAGACTTGTTTGTAAGTGTGATGTAGGAAAGTGAAATAGGTATTGTCAACGATGGTGCGGAGAAGTTGGTGTGTCAGTAGAGGTTATCGCGAAACAGTACAGGTCACTAGATGATACGAGATTGGAGGTCGATCGTACTATGTGCAGCTATGGAAGTGTAGAGAAAGACAACGTCGAGGCTAAAGATATTGTTTAGGCGTAGTTTTGGGGGGTTACAGTTTATATAATCAATCTAGTATCTAGTTGGAGCTGCTAACCTGTACTGGGAATGCGGATAGTAAAGGTTTAAGTAAGTAGATGAAGAGCTAGAATTTTATATAAGGTCCATTTATTCTGGAAAGTATTGGTTTGATTTGTGTGTTTTTATGAGGTGCTAGAATGTTGATAATTTACTTTTCTTAGGGGTAAAGTTAAGTCTATACTCTTTGGGACGGTTCCTTCTGGCACAAATTTAGAACCATGCACTATTGATGGAATTCTGTATTTGTGACTTGTGTGGTTGGGATGTAGGCTGGTGTGTATAGGGTAGTGTTGTTAAGATGTTCAAAGGAGAGGTGGTATATGAATCCTGGGAGATGATGCAGAATTCTTTACCTTTGTTAAAGGACAAGTATACGAGGAGTTTTTTGTTTTTAGGATTTCTTAGATTGAGCCGTTGGGATCTAGAGATGTTAGGTGTGATGTGGGATTGTTCATGATTAAGATTGGTTACAATTTTATGCTTTAGTCTAATTCATTTTTGGTCAAAACGGCAGCTGGTAGGGGGTGTAAATGGTTGTCGAACTGGTAAACAGGAAAGGAGTTGTTGAGGAAAGTGGGGTGGGCGGTGTTGCTTTGATTATTTTGAGTCAATGGGTTGATGAGTGATAGTCATTTGAGATGGAAGGCTGTTTTGCAGAATTGTGTTTCTATGTCAAGTTTGGTTTGGTAATTTAGTTTTTGTGTACTGATGAATTTAGGGCCGACGACTAGGAGTTCAGTTTCAGCTGTGGATAGTGAGTCAGCGAACTCAGTGATGATGAGTTGGGTATTGGGTGAGACATTTCATTTACGATCATGAGTATTTTATTCCAAATACTATAAGAAATATCCATTTACTAACATTGTGCTCCAAAAAAAATATTTTTCTACATAGTCACCACCATTCTCAATGCACTTTTGCTATCGATGAACGATGGCTGTATGGACATTCAGAATGTGCTTTGTCATAAGAAAGTCGTTCGAAAAGTAAAGCCTCCTATTTTTAAATTCAAAACACGAAAACGGGAGAGGTACCACCATTTTAATGCAGTTTTGCCAGCGATAAACAACGGCTGTGCATGGGCGTCCGGAACGTGTTTTGTCATACGAGAGTCATTCCAAAAGTAAAGCCTCCTAGAAATTCAATTACGCATCTCTGTTTCTGACGCATGTCCATGACAGAGGTTGCATTCGTAGAGTTTCACACTGTCAATATCTGCAACAAAGAAATGAACCCTCAAATCATGAATGCATCAGTTCAGTCATTATAACAATGCAATTTGCACTCCCCTCTGATCCATTCTGGCAGAATCAAAAATAGGAGGCATTTTTTAACGCTCCGCGTATATATATAAGGAAAATGGGGGAGCATTTGTATATCTTACATAGAAAATATACATAAAAGAGGGAGTAGAAAAGTTATATATATATATATATATATATATATATATATATATATATATATATATATATATATATAAACTACAGATTCGAAAGTTTTCAGATGACTATTCTAACGGCCTCAAAATAGAATTGAAAAAAAAGTCGTCCTTATATGTCAACCCACATTCTGGATTATCCAATAAATGTTATCCAATTGCAGAATCTAAATTATTGTGCATAGGGTTGAGGAAAATTAGAAATTTTAAATTTAAATAAAATTTTTACGTCAACTCGAATATCTTTTGTCTTGTCGCCATCGTTTATGGCGCTCTGCATACAGTTTTTTTTTCTTTTTTGATTTCTTCCGTTTTTCTCGTCTTCTCAATAATCATGACAAGGTTAATATGTAGAGGACTAGGACATATAAATCCTAATCCCGTTACAAAATAAAATAATGAAACGAATGGAATGAAGAAAACAAAACTCAATTGCTGGATAAAATAAACATGTCGTTTATTTTCTGTCAAAATTAAAATGGTTTAGGTGTAACACGTGTTCATTCAGGCATTGACAACTACATGCGTAGAAAAGAAAGGAATGAAGTCGAGGATGAGAAAATGACCATCCCGCACATAGAAAGGAAAATAGAAAGAGAGTGTTTGCCTCAGCAAAACCGTGCGTTCATGATAGCAATCGTCCACGTGAAAAAGTCTTCAAACCAAAAACTATGGACGCCGAACTTGCCTGGTTGACGAAACCAGGCAAAAGGGAAAAAAGAGGAAGTTGAATAGTGTTGTGGACTTTTATATCGGGGTGAGTGTTCTGACTGCGCATGTCTGGAATTCCTTTCAGGGGAAGAGACATTTCGCATATGTACGTACTTGTGCGCGTATGTGTGCGTACATGTGTGTGTGTGTATGAGGATGTGTATATGCGTGCGTGTGTGTGCGTATGTGCTTGCGTACATGTGGGGGTGTATATGTGAGGAAAACATGTTCGAACAAGACTCCCCCTCCTGGGGAGAAAAAAATATGTATATATACAAGAGAAACGTATTTCGTTTTTGTTTTTTTTTATGTATATATTTTTTTCTTTTTTTTTTAATAAGTTATGTATTGTTTGAAATGTTTTGGCCAATGAACTTTTCGACCTGTTTTTGTTGTTGTTTGTGGTGTGTTGTTTTTTCTAATTTCTTTGTCCATTTCTGAGTGTGTATGTTCTTGTATTGGACTAGGAGAAATGTGTAATTGTATGAATGCAGGTTTAAGTCTGTCTATTGCAATAGTGTCTTTTTCTCTTTTTATATGGTAAAATACTTTTTACCTCTGTTGAGAACTAAATAAGGTCCGGAATAATTTGGACAGTGGTTTTTTTTACTGCGTCGTTCCTGATAAAAACGTATGAATATCGCTTGGAATGAAAATTTTCGTGTCTGGCTTTTTCGTTGGAGTAAATTTTAATCGTGACATTTTGTGTTTTAAGTCCGTCACAAAAGTTGTCGTTGAGGAAATGTCTGTATTGTTTTCGCAGAATTGTCCTGGTAAAATCAGTGCTGATCCGAAAACTAATTCTGCAGGTGCGCTCTGCAAATCTTCCTTCACAGTGTTGCGAATTGCTAGGAGAATGAGTAGCAGATTGTCTGACCAGTCAGATTTGTTTTCGTTCATAGCCAAATATGCTTTTAATTGTCTATGAAATCGTTCCACCATACCGTTTGCGCAAGGATGGTAGGCAGTAGTCTTAATGTGCCTTGTTCCCAACAAATGGTTGAATTCAGCGAAAAGAGTTGATTGGAACTGTGAGCCCCCGTCCGTTGTGATTATGGCGGGAACTCCGAAAATCGCTATCGAATCTTGTAAAATCGCTCTGGCTATTGTTGCGGCTGATATGTCTTTCACTGGTATTGCTGTCGGCCATCTGCTGAATCTATCGACTATAGTAAGGATGTGAGTATGTGAGTATGTCCTTTTGAAGTGGGCAAGGGTCCAACCAAGTCAATATGAATATGAGTAAACCTAGCGTCTGGTACACTGAAAGTTCCTGAAGGTGATTTTGTGTGCCTGTGAACTTTCTTTTTGGCAAGGAATGCAAGTTTTGGTCCAACTACGGATGTCCGTATTCATATTTGACCAAACAAAACGTTCCGCTATTAATTCCACGGTGGCACGTTTTCCTGGGTGGGACAAATTGTGTCGTCTGAGGCTGGGTGAAATGTAAGGGCGAGGGTGTTTTTGTGAAACATCGCAATAGAAATTTGTTGTGCCGAATGGTATCGGCATTTCTTTCAGCTTCAGTGAAGTTTTGTCCATTATAGCTGGGAGCGTGGTATCGGTTAATTGCTCTTGTGCTATTAATTCCATACTTAGGGGAGTGGAATTTACAAAAGCAATTGTTGCGCGAGATAAAGCGTCAGCTACAACGTTTCCTTGTTCTTTTACGTACCGTATATCGGTAGAATATTGGGCTATAAAGTCCAGATGTCGAATTTCTTGTGGACCATATTTGTCGACATGTGTGTGTAGTGCAAATGTTAAAGGTTTATGATCCGTATAAATGGAAAATTTTCTGCCCTCGAGGAGATGTTTAAAGTGCTTAATTTCAAGATAAATTGCAAGTAACTCTCTCGAGAAAGTGCTATATTTAGTCTGCGCTTTGTTTAACTTGGCAGAGAAGAATGAAATAGAGGTCATTTTGTTGTCAGAAATTTGGTGAATGGCAGCTCCTACTGCTATTTCCGATGCGTCCGTCGTAAGCGTAAGTTCCGTTGTATCGCTATCTTGGATATACGTAAGTTTGGTGAAGTTTGCCAAAGCAGTTTTCGATTGTTCGAAGGCCTGTAGTGCAGGTCTTTCCAAAACTAACTATTGGTTTTTTGTTCGTTTTTTTAACAAGTCCGTTAAAGGTGCGAGTAACGTGGAACAGTTAAGCAAAAAGCGTCGGTAATAGTTAATTATGCCTATAAAACGGCGTACTTGTCTGACAGATGTCGGTAGAGGGAAATTCGAAATAGCACTTACTTTTTCAGGCAAAGGGGAGATTCCATCCTTGTCAATTAAATGACCGAGAAATTGAACTTCCTGGTGGCCCAAAATATTTATCGGTGTTTAGTTTAAGACCGAAATGTGACAGTCTTTCGAAATTTGTTCCAGGTGTAGCCGGTGTTCTTCAAGGTTTCTGCTGGCGAAAAAACGTCGTCCACATATGCGAATATAAATGGCAGACCTCTGAAAAATTCGTCAATCAAACGCTGGAAAGTTTGACAGGCGTTTCTCAACCCAAAAGGCATCCTTAGGAACTCGTAAAGGCCAAATGGTGTGGTTAGTGCGGTTTTATGAATGTCTTCTTCCGCGACTGGAATTTGAAAATATGCCTTAACGAGGTCCAGTTTGGAGAAAATTGTGGCGCCTTGGAGTCCATTGGCGAAGTCATGGATATGGGGAATAGGATATCTATCTGGAACTGTTTTCGCGTTTAAGCGTCTAAAATCTCCGCACGGGCGCCATATGGTGTTGTCAGCTTTCTGTACCATGTGGAGTGGTGATGACCAAGCACCTTTCGAGGGCCGTATTATTCCCATGTGGAGTAGGTTTTGAAACTCGGATTTTGCCAATTTGTATTTATCCGGTTTCAAGCGTCTGGGGGCTGAATAGGCGGACGGTCCTGTTGTTTTAATATAGTGCTTAGAGCTATGCTTGATGGGGTCCGTGTTTTTAAACAGCTGGGAAAGTTGAGGAAATTTTTGGAGTAACCGGCGGACGTGTAAATATTCGGGTAGGGCAGTGCTGATTCCGGTGGTTAAAAATTTCGAGGTAGTTCCTCTCACCGAAATCTTCGTTTCGTTGTCTGTCAATGTGTGATGAGTCATGCCGACAGACAGGTTGAAATGGGCTAAAAACTCCGCCCCCAAAATTGGAGTGGTCACGCTGGCTATGGTGAAATTCCATAAAAAAATTTCTTCGCATTCCAAGGTTTAAATTTAAAGTATTTTCGCCAAAAGTGGGTATTTTTGTACCGTTGGCGGCTTGTAAGCTGAAAAATTGAGTCCCTGTTGGGTGGCTATGCGGTGTCGGTATGACGCTGATTTCCGCTCCGGTGTCTATTAAAAAGTTATATCCATGAATTTTGTCACGGATATAAAACAGACGACCTTTTTTGTGCTCCAGCCATAGTCGTCGTTACTGGCTGGAAGGTTCGTTTCCATGTGCTGGTTTTTTGAACGCGCAGGGTGTAGTGCATTTCCTCGCATCGACGTCGAATCTCCTGAGGTAGAAACAAACATCTTGTCTATGTCGTTACGTAGATCGGTTCCTGCTTGAACTTCTTCGCCTGTAACTTCGCATCGTGTCGTTGTAGTTTCTGTGATAATTTTGTACGCGTTTGAAGTACGTCGGCTAGCTGCTTCGAAAGCTTTTCAACGGCAGACTTTAATTCTGCTAATTACTCATCTCGGTTTTGGTCAGGTTGCCGAATGCTTAATGCCATGATTTCATTGTAGGAGTCCGTCTGTTGAAGTTCCATTTTTTTTTTTTTTTGTTGAAATTTTTATATTTCAATTTCTTGTGCGCGGTTTGAAAACGTTCCTCCTCGTAGTCGACAAGTTTTTTTTTTTTTTAGGGAAAAATTATTTTTCGTGCGTGGCGTGGATTTCTGTGGACGAGTTTAGTTTATCGCGTGTTTCATTCAAACTCATTCATTTCATTTTAAAATAACGGGGTCACCATCGTTTGTTGCGGGACTGGTGGTGTAGAAAGAAAAGGAAATGTGTGTTCATCTCACGTTCGGGTCACTATCGTTTGTTCGCACGTGGGAAGAGAAGTGAGTAATGTAGTGGAAATGGGAATGATAGTCCAGCGTGTAAACAAAGACAAAGGATAGAGGGTTGAATCAGTTAAACTTCGCGCCATGTTAGCAGTCAGCTACGTGAAGGTATTCTCATGGACAAATTGTATATATAGATAGAGAGAGAAAGAGTGAGAATGTCAATCCAGTTCATGGAGAGAGAAAGCATATAAAGTGTACGTACGGTCTGTTAGCTTTTTGTCCCACATAGTAGCAAGTGGCGTGAGGCACACGCGTGCGCGCGCCTGCCGAAAAGGCACGTTGTCGGTCCGTAGACCGCCCAGCTCGGAAGCTGTCCGAAAAGGGTTGGAACCAGCTTCTCTCTTCCTTTCATAGTTGTTTCCGGTGGTCTTTTGCGCACGTGTATATTTCCTTTCAGGGGGAAGTGACGTTTCGCATGTGTGCGTACTTGCGCGCGTATGTGTGCGTACATGTGTGTGTGTGTGTTTGTGAGGGTGTGTATATGCGTGCGTGTGTGTGCGTATATGCGTGCGTACATGTGGGTGTGTATATGTGAGGAAAACATGTTCGAACAAATACGAAATCATCTACTCGGAAATTCAGCGAACATTTGTCGTAACTAATTAAGAATATATTTGGCTCAGACAACCCCAACTTTAATAAACACGTTTTCGATTTCTCCAGCGTGGTCCTGTTTGATTCGGTGAAACTTGTTCTTTCTAAAGGTTTAAATTTTTGTGTTCCTCCTAAATCAATGATATTGAGGTTCTCACTGACTTTGAAATATTGTTTTTTTAGTTAAAACATCACACCCCTCCTTCCTCGGATACTTTTTCAGCTATGAAAGCTAATGTGTCTAATAATGCACATTCTTATAGCAATTCGTCGATTGACTCGAGGAATTTTGTCTGAAAAAATCCCATTTTTCTACTGTAATTAATTTAAAGAAAAATAAAGATATTTATCTTTCCAGACCTGGTAAAGGTGCCGGCGTAGTCGTCCTGAACAGTACTAACTATATTAATAAAATGTAAAATATTTTAGATGATACTGCTAAATTTCTGAAATTCGGCTCTTTTCCGGTATATATATATATATATATATATATATATATATATATATATATATATATATATATATATGGTGGGCCAAAATAAGGGTCCTATCTTTTAATTTGAATAACTTCCACAAAATAAAAGTTAAACTCACCAAACTTTATGTGGGTGTAGACTGACCCTTCCGAGTTTCTTTTGAAATAAACAAAACAAATTTTGGCTGAAAAACACTTCTTAAAGCTTACATGAATTTATGAATTTTTAAAAATAGGACCCTTATTTTGGCCCACCCTATATATATATATATATATTTTTTTTTTTTTTTTTTCGGAGTAGTTTTTATTTAACAATCAGTGGTTATGTAAACGTGAGATTGTAGGTTTACAAAATATTACTGGCAGTAATATTCTATAAGTTATCCCATCTAAACGAGAATTGCTCGATATTCAAGATAGAGCAAATAAATTAAATTGTAATTCAATGAATTTCAAAAAACTCTCATTGAAATGAAATGAAGTGGTTGAGTTTCATATCAAAGAATTTTTATTATTCTAAGCAAGACAAATACTCCTGCTACAGAACTTCTGATAAATATATTATTTTCACTTTGACTTTCCATGTCTCACTGACTTTAGCAAATAGGGTGCATACCTTTATAACTATTTGCTAATATTTTCACTCCTCTGATGAGATGGTAGACATCGAAACCCTATAGGTTAAGGAGATAAACTTTCTAAAACATTCTTTGTCTTGCTTAGAATAATAAAAATTCTTTGATATGAAACTCAACCACTTCATTTCATTTCAATGAGAGTTTTTTGAAATTCATTGAATTACAATTTAATATATATATATATATATATATATATATATATATATATATATATATAATGGACTCTCCCGTTGGTTTCGTCGTATGAGCTTCTGCCAAAAAAACATGACCGATATGTCGGCGCGAACGTGCAACCTTAAGACAACAACGCTGTCACGATAACTACTACTCTACGATCGCGTAAGCGATGTAATGTCATTTTTTTTTTCTATTTTAACTAATTCAAGAAATAACGTTTTTCACGCATGCGTGTTTAGCTTAATTGTCATGAAGGAAAGATTTTTGCTACCCTCTCTCATTGCGAACGTTTGTTTCTATAGGAAACAATTGACTGTTTTTTTTATATAATTTTCACATATTATTCTACCAATACATCGCCCTTTCAGATGGTACCGGTTTCGACCCGGTCCGATGCCGATGAGAAAAGTTTTAGGCATACATACATACATACATACATACATACATACATACATACATACATACATACATACATACATACATACAATTAAACAGACAGCTGAGATTCATATAATAGATGAAGTATGTGTAGAGGACTAGGATATATAAATCCTAATCCCGTTACAAAAGAAAATAATGAAACGAATAGAATGAAGGAAACAAAAACTCAATTTCTGGATAAAATAAGCGTGTCATTTATTTACTGTTAAAAAATGAATGTTTTAGGTATAACACGTGTTCATGTCCGCGTTCGGGTGTAACCATCGTTTGTTGCGGGACTGGTGGCATAGAAGGAAAAAGGAAATGTGTGTTCATCTCACGTTCGGGTCACTATCGTTTGTTCACGCGTGGGAAGAGAAGTGAGTAATGTAGTGGAAATGGGAATGATAGTCCAGCGTGTAGACAAAGACAAACATAGAGGGTTGACATCAGTTAAACTGTGCGCCATGTTAGCAGTCAGCTACGCGGTGGTGTTCTCTGGCACAAGTTGTAGATAGAGAAAGAGAGAGAGAGGGAAAGTCAATCCAGTTCATGGAGAGAGAAAGTGTATAAGGTGTACGTACTGTTTGTTAGCTTTTTTCCCCACATATAGTAGCAAGTGGCGTGACGTGCACGGGCGCGCGCCTCTCAAAAGGGTGGCGGCTGGTTCGTCGAACCTCTCAGCTCGAGAGCTGGTTCGAAAAAGGAAGATGCTGCTTATTGCTCTTACTTTTATAATTGTTTCCGGTTTCTTTTGCGCATGTGTGGATTTCCTTTGAAAGGGGAAGTGACGTTGTCCATGTGTGCGTTCGTGTGCGTACATGTGAGTACATGTGTGTACGTTAGCGTGTGTGTGTATACACGTGAATGTGAGTGTATGTACGCGAACGTGAATATATGTACGTGTGTGGACGTGCGTGCGTATGCTTGTGTGCGCGTATGTATATGACAAGTAATATGGCTTGAAATGTGAACGCGTGTTTTGTGTGAGACTAGAAAAGGCTCGCGCATATGTATAAAATACGTTTTAAGCCAAATTAAAAGGCAAGAACTAAATAAATAAATATTACTTGTTTAAAATTTATATATTTCGGAGTTATACTCCTTCGACAATATTTAAATTGTTTTCTTTTTTCCTCATCATGATGTTAAATTGAAGAAAAAGTGAATGAAGTGTCTGCGTGATGTTATTTGCAGTGTTGTTTTTGAAATGTCGGAAGATTACATCTGGCAACGCGATTTGAAGATCAGGTTAGTTTTTGTTTCTTTCGTTTTCCGTGTTAGAAGCGTTGACTGAATTTAAATTTTAAAATTAATTTTTTTTTATCTATAAAGGAGAAAAGCTATTTTTAAGATCGGATTTTTTTCGATTTTCGATATTTATCGGATGAATTTCTGTAAAACAAACAAAAAAAACTAACAAACGCATCTAATAATACTGTCAGATAGATAAATTAGCTTTGTGTGAAATTTGCAAAAGATAGGCTCAGCCGTTTCGGACCCTAGGAGGAAGGAACTCATACATACACAAAATGATTTTCATATGATAGATAAATAGATATACGAGAGGCGGTAGCACTCTTTATATAGGAATGGCCCGTACACGCCTATATACGCCTACAAAACAAAACTATCCAAATCTCAACTAAAATCAACTTATAAGTTTCAAAAAGCACATATTCTTACAGAGAAGCGTCTTACGAATCCAGCGAGTGTCAGAACGTCGGTTAAAATGTCAGAAGAGAGCAAAAAGACAAGGGTACAAAAATGGCCAATTGTTCTTCTTTCTTCTTCTTCTTTCTTCTTTCTTTTGAGACGATGTATCTCGGTGTACGAACGGTCTCTGACAACAGTTCAAGCATCAATCGACTGCTCTTTAAACGGAGAAGTGCAGTGACCCATCGCTTTTTAGCTAACTCCATAATTAAATAAGATTACGTGCAATAACAAGTTTTAAACACTATATACCCAATGTAGACAGACCACTTCGAACACGGAACTTCTCTCAAAAGGGACAGCTCCAAATAATACACCGGATGCTCACAGACGTTCCAGTTTGCCAGTGGCCTATATTTCTTGGACGCTGAATATTTGAGGTGAACGTTAAGGTTTTTTCTTTAAACAGTAACCCACCAGCGTTAATGAAACCACGAAATCTTTATCTCAGTTGATCAAAATTGTTATAAGAGTAACCTATCAGCAAGTACGACGTCAAAAAACAATGTTATAAAAACAAATAATTCTTCAGATTTTGGACTGTAAACTATGTACAAAATGTCAATGCTGTGACCAGGATTCGACCTAGGTTAGCACGGCCACAACGTGGGGTCTTAACCTCTAGACGATCACGGCTAACACTGACGTCTGTCGCTCTTGGCAGAAAGACACATGACTACTGTCAAACTATTGAAAAATAAAGAGGAAACTTGAAATTCTCACGCATGCGCAAAAATACACTATAGCAACCATTGTTAAATGCAGCTGAATCTCTTCGCTCGCTAAGAAAAGTAGATCAGACCAGTTCTTCTAAGAACTCACCAAACGCCAAAGGAAATAAGTTAAATTAACCGCAAAAGAAACTGCAAGAAAGTCATCTTCTAAGAACTCACTGGAAGCTGACCAAAAAGAATCAAAATCCAAGCCCTAGCCACAAAAATAACTAGATATTGTGGCTACTATACACAATCTACTAATAAAAACAAGTAAGTTTTCTAAAATAAACTACAATAAATTAACCAAGTAACCTCACACTCTCACTGATTAGGACTTCATATAAAGATAACAACTACACTATTGGTGTATATACCGTTCCACACTTTAACTATTGGTGACGGGGAAGTATCTCAATTCTACGAGAGTTGTCTTGCTATAAGATAAGTGATATTATAGTAAGATACACATAAGTGTTATATGTTTACATTTAATAAAAAATGCCAAAGTCAGCACGTAGTAAAAAAGCTCAGAGAAATATAGATTATGAAAAAAACGACGTCAAGGTATTATCTGAGCAAAAAGAATACTATCAGAAAAATGCTGAAATAATAAAAATTAAGTATCATGCAAATCCTGAGGCAAAGAAGGCTGCCTCACGTGCTGACTCAAAAGCACGGTATAACAGGGATCCCGAGGGGGAAAAAGCTGCCTCATGCACAAACTATTATAAAAAGACCTAAAACCCAGTAGGAAGCGACCTGCTACTAATGGAGGCGGCAATAAGCCGCCTCCTAAAAAAGACAATACTATCATGAATGTAAGTTTAAAAATAAGACTGTAAGTAAAAATACTAATTAACAAGAATTAAAAAGCATTGGAAATGCAAAAGGATATAGGGATGGTATGCCAAAAAGTATACAAACAAGATAGCTATGAATGGCTAGGCACATGGAAATAGAATTGCATCCAAAGTATAGCCTTATAGCTTTTTACAACCGTAATGATGGCACGGAATGAAGATTGGAGAAAAGCTATAGGGCTATACTTTGGATGAAATTCTATTTCCATGTGCCTAGCCATTCATAGCTATCTTGTTTGTATACTTTTTGGCATACCATCCCTATATCCTTTTGCATTTCCAATGCTTTTTATTCTTGTATAGATAGGGATCCAATATATCATCGTATTTAAAAAATAAATATTGTACCATTAATAGTAGCGCCTTTCGTCCAATTGGGGTGAATGTGAGTAAAAAAAAAAAAACTTTGGGAAACCCTGTTCTGTATGGCGACAACGAACACACTAGGAAAGAGAGTTTCTAGTAACTTCGGGTGCTGAGGGAACGTTCTGATCGATTCGAGTAGCCAAACAAACAATGGAGTCGCGCGATTTTTGAAATCGTATCTTTAAAAAATCGTCGTATCTTAGTATCTATATAGATACAATGTATCGTTGCATTTAAAAAAAAATCATATATTAGTTTTTTCGTATCTGAAAGTATTATTCTGTAGTGTTTCAACTTCAATATTATTACTGTACTAACGCTCGAGTGCTTAAGAATCGTCATTGAAAATATATCTTTCTCTCTCTATTTTTTTCGATATATTTCAGCTACCGTTACGCTATGGTGGACGTCGGGCGGACAGATCCGCAGATACTCCTTTCGCGCCAAATCGTAACTTCGAAGATATACGATGGCGGAGGCGGCGGAGGCGCCGACGTGCCGGTTTTTACTGGTGGTGCTGTAAAATCATCGCCTTGCTCGGGGTCACCGCGGTACTCTTGAGCCTCATCGGAGGACTGTCTTACTTTTTTTCGAAAAAAGGTACGTAACAATTTATCGGAATAAAACGTTATGGAACAACCCTTTTAGGTGTTCGTTTAGCGTTGTAGCCCCAAATAGCCATACGTAACGTGACCCCAATTAATCATTCTTCAGAGACTTATAAACATGAAAGTCTATGATGTATCTGAAAATATATGCAATGCGTGACGTTGCTTTTTATTGTTATTTGTCACGCACTCAAAATATTTATGGATTCCGTTGTTACATTTACGGGCAGTGTGAACTGGAGCAAATACGTTGAGGACATTGCGAAGGCTGTTGCAAAGAAGGTGGGTTCCCTCTATCGTGCTAGAAGACTACTCACACTTGGACGTATCCTGTACCTCTACAAGGCCACCATCTGCTAATGCATGGAGTATTGTTGCCACATCTAGTCTGGTGCATCTACCACTAGTCTCTCCCTCTTGGATATGGTCCAAAAAAGGGTCTCCAATCTAATAGGTTTCACTTTATCAACTAAGTTCCAACCCCTGTCCCATCGCCACAATGTTGCATCTCTGTTCCTGTTTCCGGAAGTCAATCAATCAATTCTAAGGTAATCTGCACATTATTTCGAACTTTTCTGTAAAAAATAAATTTTATAGCACAAAAGCTCGTTCGTTTTAATTGTACTACTCCTGTCTTTGTAGCTTTTCAACGTTTTAGTTTTTTAGTTAAAAAATAGAAAACCTTTATTTTGGAAGATCCTCATATATATATATATATATATATATATATATATATATATATATATATATATATATAGTAAGTTATAAAATATATATGGCGATTAAGTTACACTGAATATTCCGCGTTTCATCCACTCTAGGACTCTTCAAGCTTGTGCGCATAAGCCTGAAGAGTCCTAGAGTGGATGAAACGCGGAATATTCAGTGTAGCTTAATCGCCATATATATTTTATAACTTACTAACCAGCTCTACCTATGTATTGAGCACTTTTGAAGTAAACACTTAAAGTTTACGCATAAATTTATACTTTCGTATATTAATTTTATGTGAGTGAATGAAGTGGTTATATATATATATATATATATATATATATATATATATATATATATATATATATATATATATTAATTAGGAAGTATATTTGGTAAAAAAAAAACCGGGTAAAAAGTGCTCAATACTTTAGTAGATCGAATATGATTTTATTATTTCAACCTCAGGTTTTGCTTAAATCATAACAGATTGTTTTTGATAATATTATCCTGCCGATTTCATCAGATACTTCAAGTCATATCTGATGAACTCGGCAGGATACTATTATTGTCATGTCGATAGAAACAATCTGTAATGATTTAAGCATGGGAAAATCTATGTGATCGTATTTCAGCCAGAAATTTGGCTGTTAAGGGGTCAAAGTTCAACGATTGTACCTTTTAGAACGCTACCAAACTCCTCCGACAATTTTGGGTCTAAAAATTTGAATTTTTAGATATAGGTTCATTGGACATGGATCTAACTTAATAACTTGATTTGAGCCCAAAACAATAAATGTTAAGGGGTCATAATAGGGGTCAAAGTTAAAAAAAATTGACCGTTTTTTTGTTGTTTTTTTTTAAATTTTTTGCTCAGTATACACCTCCAAACACCCGAGCAACACCGAAAACCCATGCTAGTATATATATATATATATATATATATATATATATATATATATATATATATATTGAAAAAAAAAGGATTGCAGCAGAACAATTCAGAAAGTAAGCGCGTATTGTTTATATTTTTATTCACAGAAAGTTTAGAAGAGATAAGTCATCGGTACCATCGGTTTCAAGCCTGATAATAGATCCCTATATTACGCTTTCTTCAACCGATACTCATCTGTTTTCTAACCGGAATTCCAATCATATAGATACATTACAAGATCACATTCAAGTCTCATTTTTCTGAACAACTTAACATTCAAATAATAAAATTTTAAAAATTGCCCGTTTGATATTTCGAGCGCTAAAAATTCTTTATATATATATATATATATATATATATATATATATATATATATATATATATATATATATATATATATATATATATATATATTATATTTTTATATTTTTGATTTTTATTTTAAAAATCATATACCTTTATTTTTATTTTTATGATTTATATTTTCATAAAATTTATATATTATTTTAATTTTAAATTATTATATTGAAAAAAAAATAAAAGGAATATAATTGTAAAAGTTTAATAAAGTATAAAAATCCCTTAGGCTAGATACACCCCTCCCCCCCAAAAAAAAACAAAGACTACATTTAAATGTTTAAATTTTAAATATAGTTTTAATATGAATTAAATAAAAATTAAATTTGACATTGAAATGGATTAGAATTTCTAAATTGAAAATTTTAAATTGAAATCGGTTAGTTTTAATTTTAATTTTGGAGTTAAAATAAAGTTTAAAAAATTTTAATTAGAGTTAGAGTTGGGTTTTAAATTTAATATATTTGTCCTATCTGATAGATTAAGTTTTTATAATACAATTTTTATATGATACGTGTCTTCAGACTATTTAACAGAAATTCACACTTTACTCATATTAAATAGGTATATAAACATAGTATATTGTATATATAGTAAGAAAAATAAAGTTTAATGATAATAATAATAATAATAATAATAATAATAATAATAATAATAATAATAATAACTAATGGGAAATTCCACAGGGCATTCATATGTAATATATTGATGTTGTTATTCTGTAGATGTTCAGTGTAAATGGAGACGCTCTGATATTATTGTAGCTTTTTTTGTTAAAACTGCAAAAGTATTTATCCAAGCTAGCACGAACGCCCGGTAAAACCCGGTCGTAAAGTACGCTTAAATATGATATTTTAATTCTTGCAGATTTCGTATATATCATTATAGAGTTGATGTTCTATCGATTTTTATATGTTATAAAGTTGCGATTTCAAAAATAGAAAAATATATCCGTATGACTTGGGTGCATTAGCCTGAATCGAAACCGAAATAAAAACTTATGAAAAAATCATATAAAGGGTGACCCCCCCCCCAAAAAAAACGGGCCCCAACTCTATTTAGGCCCTGTTTCTTAGTGTTTTGTCCGAATGAAATGAAACTTTGGTCATAACTAGTTTATTATATTCAAAACATCACATCAAAACACTAGGATCTTTAGCCTTTTTTTCGCCGTTCTACAGCATATGACCTAGATATACTTTCTATGTTTTTTTTGGGGGGCGGTCACCCTGTATATATATATATATATATATATATATATATATATATATATATATATATATATATATATATATACACACACACTTCAGAATAGTTTTTATTTAACAATCAGTTGTTATGGAAACGTGAGATTGTAAGGTTTACAAAATATTACTGGCAGTAATATTCTATAAGTTATCCCATCTAAACAAGAATTGCTCGATATGCAAGATAGAGCTAATAAATTAAATTGTAATTCAATGAATTTCAAAAAACTCTCATTGAAATGAATTTCATATCAAAGAATTTTTATTATTCTAAGCAAGACAAAGAATGCTTTAGAAAGTTAATCTCCTTAACCTATAGGGTTTCGATGTCTACCATCTCATCAGAGGAGAGAAAATATTAGCAAATATTTATAAGGTATGCACCCTATTTGAAAGACTTTAGCAAATAGGGTGCATACCTTATAAATAGTTGCTAATATTTTCTCTCCTCTGATGAGATGGTAGACATCGAAACCCTATAGGTTAAGGAGATTAACTTTCTAAAGCATTCTTTGTCTTGCTTAGAATAATAAAAATTCTTTGATATGAAATTCATTTCAATGAGAGTTTTTTGAAATTCATTGAATTACAATTTAATATATATATATATATATATATATATATATATATATATATATATATATATATATATATATATATATAACTTGAGTTCCTTCAGCCATAATCGAAACCGAAACAAAACCTTATGAATTCTTGATAAAATTATTATTAAAAAAAATAGATGATTTAAGTGCCATCAGCTATAATCGAAACCGAAACCAAAACTTATGGAGAAGTCTTGGTAAAATTAATTGTGACAAGAAATAGAAATACATAACAATTAAACAACCCGAATGTAAGCGTGACACACAAAAGAACACACACGCTATCGTATTAATATATAGATAAAATTTGAATTGTCTTTCAGAACTTTGCATGATTATCTCCCTTGGAAAGTTGATTGAAAGTTGAGTAAGAAAAGATTCCGATTGAGACCGAAAAGAATCGATGAAAAAAAAAACAACAACATAGTTTTAATAGGGGACACGATAAACAGCTCAAATATATTAAAATTACATAAAACGGAAAAAATTTTAAGCATATAAAATCCCTCTTTTTCTTTTCCTTTTCTTTTTCCCTTTCTTCTTCGTTTTCTTTTTTCTTTTGTTTTCTGTAGCGTCCGAAACATTAAACGGACACTTTTATAAATTTTAATATTTGAATTTTAAGTTGTTCAGAAAAACGAGATTTGAATGTGATCTTGTAATGTATCTATATGATTCCAATTCCGGTTATAGGACAGATGAGTATCGGCTGAAGAGAGCTTGATATGGGGATCTAAAACGGTCACCTATTATCAGGCTTAAACCCGACGGTACCGATGTCTTATCTCATCTAAACTTTCTTTATATAGAAATAAATGTGTGTGTGTGTGTATTCTATATCTTATAACTAACAACAAAACATACAAAATATGAATTACATTGTAAAGATTTGTTTTGTTTTTTGGAATGCGATTTAAAGGTGTTGATTGTTTACCGATTTTTGGTTTAACCTAACCCAACGAATGAATTCTAAAAATACGGGTGTGTAACGGGTGGGCTGCAGTGATTCAACAGGCAGCATTGTTTGCTTAACTTGGGCGATACAATGATCTGATAATCACCATTCTCAGGGTAAAAAACAGTTCAGACATATTAACCGTCATTCACGTTTCTAAATAATACCGAGGTGCTTTGATCTTTAAAAACGACAAGTGCTTCTTAGGCATTTCTATTTCTCGTCTCTCTAAGCAATTCTGTAACGTATGAGCGCGTGGGAAAATATCGGCCGGAGCTATAAGATAGCTGGCTTGCGAATATATTAGCAGCAGTAGCCGAATAAAAAGCACATATGCAAATTAGGAAGTATGCGTGAGCTTGCGCGACAAAAAAAAAAAAAATGAAAAAGTTGGACACCACGTGGTCCAGAGAAGCAAAGTGCGCCGCAAAGATATGGACGTGTAAACCCGAAGATGAGAAATAGCTGGCTTTGGCTGGCGTGTAGTGGAGTAGGCAGAAAAACGCGGACCAGGCGAAATGGACCTTGCAGTGGCGCCGAGAGACTTTTAAGCTGGTCTGGAGATGACGGGGTTTTGTTAATCTCATGACAGACGAAATGAACAGTTACAAAAACAAAAAGCCAACATTGTTTGGAAAGTAATGATAATAAATGCAGATTTATTTATTCTTGTTTTGGGTGTTTCTTTTCGATGGTACCAGTTAATGTGGAGGTCTGAGAGAGGTTTGAACTATAACGAACACGGTTCGAGCGTAACGTCCACGTTACAATTCGTTCTCAGGTGGTCGGAGGTAGCCTATCTTGCATTGAAGAACCATGGCATCCTTATCAAACACAAAAGGAGTTCTCGTCACATGGGCTCATCGAAGTTATGTCTGACTAATGAAATCTTATATTGTATTTCTTGTGATATTTTGTGATTGTAAAATCTTTCCCTGAAGTCTTTCTCGGTTGATTCGATGTACAGAATCTTATTCGTATTATTTGGATTATTCGAACTGCTCTTCTCATCTTGAGTGTCGTTTTCACAACGTTTCAGTCGATGTAACCTACGATCTTCCCCGAATGTATCTTATCAAACTCTGAAATCTTTCTATTGAACTTGTAAGCCATAACCGGGTGGAAGTCCTAAGTAATTCGCAATTGTATTTTGAGTGTCGCCCGTACTGAAAAACTTAGTCTTTAATCGTCAAAGGAGCGTAACTTACAACTAAATATATCAAGTACTTTATCCACTACGCCAAGTTTTCTTGGAGACTCTTATTAATTTAAAACACTATTGTTATCGAAATGTAAGATATTCTAATGTGTATTATTCTTGGTATAGCCTCCCCCACAACTATTACAAAAGAAAATAACAACGCGCTTTTCTTATAAAAGGTGATTTTAAAGAAACACTAAAAACTCCTATATTTAATCAGGTAGGTGTCATATTTCACGTGACTTATCGGAATTACTTGAATGTACATGGTTGAACGATAAATGTGTCGCCCTAAAGAAAACAACACTACAGCTTTATTTTAAAACTTTTATCGATTCAGATAACTTCATTATGTAGTAGATATGACATCTATTCAATGTAGCCGCCTTCAGCCTCAGCGAATACTCGATGGATAGCAGCGATCAGGCTGGCTCTGGTGTTGTGGGAGGTCATGTTGGTGATGTTTTCGACGTATGACTAAACGAAGCTACCTAGCGAGTTCAGACCGGGGGGGGGGGCAGTAAGGGAAGGGTACAAAGTCGTAGCAGTTCTTCTGAAGTCAAGCCTGGGTCTCTTTATACCTGTGGGTCAGCGCCAAGTCCTGCTGCAACACCCAGGGTCTGCCAGCGACCACCTACTTGCACCATGGAATCACCACACTCTTCAGCATATCTAGGTACACTTTGGTATCGACTTTCACACCGACTTCGAAGATGTGAGGTAGCATGGTGTGGTCCTCATTTGAAACCACACTAAAGACCATAACCGTGGCCGGAAACTTCGTTGAGCTGTACCCTCAAGCGTTTAGCTGTCCGAATTTGCATTTTGAAGGTGTTGGCAATGGTCCTGCTGTCATAACTTGGATCGGTAGAGAGCACGAGTTGTACAGCAGCGCATCTCCAATCTCGCTCGTTGAACATTGTGTCACTTTCAGACATGATAGAAGGTTCCCATCGCTCTTGGGATTTGTAGATA
>NC_136522.1:772500-775000 GCF_053919585.1 Euprymna scolopes | reverse complement strand
CATCCCATATGTAACACGATGTAAATTTATTATAAATTAATATTTTCAGTATGACTTTTGTACCATTTAAAAGAAGGGCGAAATAAACCAGTAATAATTTTTAAAAAAAATGTTTTCATCAAACGAAAATAATGAAATTGCAAGACGAAAATCGTGTTTACATAATTGGCGCTTTAAAATAACGTTCCCATGTAGTAGACATTCCGAACGTGAAAACATACCCGTGTTTAATAAATCTAGCAAAACTCAACTAATGGTCAGATTTCCGTGGAATTTTCGATACTTATCCATTTTAGAATGAAATTATATTATAAAATGCAGTTTCCGTAAAATATATGAGGGGAAATATATATATTTTTTTCGAAATTCGACCAAAATGTATTTAAATCTATTGAAATTTCTATTTATTATGAAACATAAGAGTTCAAATAAGTAAAAAATAATTATTTTTTAAAAGTTTAAATACACGTATTGAACAAAACTTTACCTTGAAGTTGCAATTAAAAAAATGATATAAATTTAATATTATTATGTTTTTTATGGCGTTTTTTTTTTTCGAATTAATATATACTATCAGTTGAATTGCCAAGAAAAAGAAATTTCCTAAAAATTAATTAATGTTTAAAAGATTAAAACGATTAAAATTCCATTATTTCAAAATGTTCCGTTACAACATAGATTTTTAATTAATTGTCTTTAAAAAAATTTTTTAATATTAAGTTTTTACATAAACATGGCTCTTGTCAGCTATTTTATCGCCAGATTAAAACAGATTTGAAAATATTATTGCACAAATATTAAGCATTTTTGTAAATCCCTCCCCCTTCATATTTTGTTGGTCTCTTTTTACCGAACAAAATATTGAAGCCCGTAGGTAACCAAAAGAACATTCAGTAAAACCGTATTTCATATTTAATATACAAATGTTTATAATATTATTAATCATTAAACTGTGTAAATCTTAAAACCTAACAAAATTATAACAAAGATTAATTATTAATTGCAGTTTGAAGAAGATAAAGGTTTTAAAAATCATTAAGTTGCTTCTGCTTTTTCATTGTTCGTATAGTTAACACAAGTCTGACGTCACGGGAACATGCGCTCCGTTTTACACATTGTTGTTTTGGGGATACCTACTGAGAAGTGTCCTCACACACATTCTCACTTTATATATATATATATATATATATATATATATATATATATATATATATATATATATATATATATATATACATATATATATATATATATATATATATATATATATATATAATAACAATAATAGAAGAAAAAAAAGAAAAGAAGACTCTGTGTGTGTGTGTGTGTGTGTGTGTGTGTGTGTGTGTGTGTGTGTGTGTTTAATTCCTCCCTTATAAAGGGTCTTCAGGTCAAACTCAATGGAACGTATAATTAGGTGCCAGTTGAATCGCAATCTTGCGCTTGTTTTATTGTTAATCGCCTGTCACATAAGCTTTCTTCAACTCCACCCACTGAAGAGTTTCATTTTAACGCTTCCCTTTTACAACGACAACTGACATGCTGACGTCATGTACGACGTCATGTATGACCAGCTTCTAGCTTCTATGACGTCGTGTATAGCGCCATCTGCTATGACGTCATGTATGCCATCAGAGCATATAGATCTGTATATACGCACGCATACATACGTGTGTGTATGTATGCGTGTGTGTATATGTTTTAAATTATCAAATCAAGCGAATCCAAGGCGATTCTTATAAAAAGCTTATGTTGGTGTGAGATGGGTGTTTATTCACTTGCAGTTTAATTATTCGTTGGCGGGGTTCGTTTTCAACGTTGCCTGGGAAAATAGGGAAAACCAAATAAAAAAAAAAATTCTGATATATTTGCACTTACAGTTGCGAATAGAAACCGTTATATGAACCGGTGCCATTTTCGACGCCGTGAACTACTCGGACACCGACGTTGATTTAAAAAAAAATAGTTTATTTTAAAAAAGAAACGTCGTAGCAACGGAAAATAGATAGATAGATAGATAGATAGAGAGTGAGAGAGAGACACACACACAGACAGACATACAGACAGACAGAGGACGGGTAGCTCGTCTCGCTATGTATTACATTGTACCCTTCTATTGGGATCAGATCAGTGTTTCATTATCTTACATGCGGATTCCCATTAATGAAAACAACACAACGCGTACACTTGGTTTACTGGCATCTTATTTTATTCTCGCACCATAATCCACAATACAGGTCTGTCCCTGCCAAGGGACATTACTCTAGCGGTGTAACCTGAGATTAGTTCCTCATGCAACATCTTCCCCCTTTTAAGAACAACAACAAAGAAAGAAGATCCACTAACAAAAACACAAAATGACTAAAATACAAAAACAAAACAATGCTTTGTCCTTGTGACCTAGGCTTTCACTAGGCTGACTACCGTCCGGCCTAACAGGGATTATTCTGCCCTTTTCACTTGGACTCAATTAGTCCGTATAGTCTTTGAATCTAGCCGG
>NC_136522.1:755000-767500 GCF_053919585.1 Euprymna scolopes | reverse complement strand
TGGGGGAAATTATTAACAGTGGTTTCAGTTAGACAAGTGTTTTTCGTGAAAGTTTGGCGAAGTGGGGCATAGATTGGAGCTCAGTCGAGCACTTGCCATGAAAATAACGATAAAGCAGAGATAGGCTTGCAACGTTTCTTTTGTAGGAAAGAGGTTGCAGGGTAGAGAAAGCAGCATCCCCCACTAGGTTACAATGTCTATTTTGAACTCTGTCATGACAAGATAAGATCTTTAAAGCAGCTCCTGCCCATATGTGGCAACAGTACTCCATCCTTGGACGTACCTGGTTTTTATATAGATTGAGAATTGCATCAGTAGTGAGATATATAAGGGAGCGGTAGAAGGATCCCAGCATTTTTTTCAGCGACCTTGGCAACAGATTTGATATATGTGTTCCATTTCAGATCAGGAGTAAAGCTCAAGCTCAGAAGCTTGTCAAAACATGAGGCCTCCCCAAGACGAGAGCCATTCATTTCAATTGATGCTAGGGGCCTCAAATGATTGCATTTTTTTATGGACCGTTCTTTTATTGCTCTTTAGCTGGTTAAAATAGTTTTTAAGGGATCCAAAATGGGTCCAAATTTAAAAAAATCCTTATACATTTTGCACATTCATCTTAATTTATTTTTAATCAGTTCATATGTGCGTCAGGTTGGTACAGTAGTAACGTCACCAGTTTTGAATGCTACAGATTTGTTTTCGATTTCGATTCTAGCTGATGGCACCCAAATACATTTATTTCTTTTTTTACTTTTGAAACCATGACTCTATATATACGAAATCTGGACAAATTAAAATATCATATTTAAGTGTATTTTACGACTGGGCAAAGTTAAGCTCCCCCACCCACCCGCTAATACCTGATAAAATTGTTCATATACTGATGATCAGAAGTTTTTTTGTATCTAATAGAGATTTCACAGACTTGTAATTTAATAATGAATAAAGTCGAAATCTTGGAAACATGCTTATATATGGGGGATGTGTTTGATTTTCGGAATTCGATGGGAGTATTTCAAATTCTATATAATATAGTTTCAATATATTGAATTTTACTCTATTAATAAATAAAGGCTCTAATCGATATAACCAATTAACTCATGAGCTTATGTAAACTGCAGTATTGAAATAATTGCATACTATCGATATCGGCCAATAGTGTTAGAAATTAAAAAGCAGAAGAGGAAAAACTATAAAAATTGGAACTGCGTTGATTAAAAAAACAACAGTAGAATGACAATGGGGAGGGGGGGTTATTCAACAAGTAACACAAAGGCAACGGAAATAGGATTGTTAATCAAGGACATGAACGTTGATATATTTAGAGCGTTTACTGACTGTTTTACGAGTGACAGTGAATTTCACGACAGTTTACGGACCATCTTGAATTTGCAACAGTTGAGGATTGTCTCCAGTTGGAGACAGTTGAACACAAGTTGTGACTCGGAGTTGATCGAGATGAGGTGATGTCAAATTACGAACTCGAGCTCTACAGAAGACTAAGATGCAGACATTAGCGTTTAGAGGGCCGATGGTGTCACACACACACGCACATACAAACATACGCATACAAAATGCAACTGACATTTTACGGCATGTGTTGGAGTTTGTGGCTTTTGTATTTTCTTTTATTTCTCTAACATTAATTTTTTTTTTTATATTATGAACTCGTATTCGCCTCTTTAAAAGGCGTCAACGTGAGAGACAACAACACGGACAGAACAAGAATGAAATCTAGAAAATAGGACCACAGAAATAACGTCGGGGTCGACGATTGTTGTCAAGCAAAACAACACGTGATGACATAGTAATTCACGAGTATGAAATAACGACCGTATATTTTTCTTTTAAATGTAGATGATTTTCATACCCATAAATCTTCAAGAATTATTTTAGTTTATAAACTCAAATAGTTGCTGATATATCTATACACATGCGCATGATATACCAGCATCCGTTGCTGATATATCTATACACATGCGCACACGTACACATATGTATGATATACCAGCATCCGTTGCTGATATATCTATACACATGCGCACACGTACACATATGTATGCTATACCAGCATCCGTTGCTGATATATCTATACGCATGCACACACGTACACATATGTATGCTATACCAGCATCCGTTGCTAATATATCTATACACATGCGCACACGTACACATATGTATGCTATACCAGCATCCGTTGCTGATATATCTATACGCATGCACACACGTACACATATGTATGCTATACCAGCATCTGTTGCTAATATATCTATACGCATGCACACACGTACACATATGTATGCTATACCAGCATCCGTTGCTAATATATCTATACGCATGCACACACGTACACATATGTATGCTATACCAGCATCCGTTGCTAATATATCTATACACATGCACACACGTACACATATGTATGCTATACCAGCATCTGTTGCTAATATATCTATACGCATGCACACACGTACACATATGTATGCTATACCAGCATCCGTTGCTGATATATCTATACGCATGCACACACGTACACATATGTATGCTATACCAGCATCCGTTGCTAATATATCTATACGCATGCACACACGTACACATATGTATGCTATACCAGCATCCGTTGCTAATATATCTATACACATGCACACACGTACACATATGTATGCTATACCAGCATCTGTTGCTAATATATCTATACGCATGCACACACGTACACATATGTATGCTATACCAGCATCCGTTGCTAATATATCTATACACATGCACACACGTACACATATGTATGCTATACCAGCATCCGTTGCTGATATATCTATACGCATGCACACACGTACACATATGTATGCTATACCAGCATCCGTTGCTAATATATCTATACACATGCGCACACGTACACATATGTATGCTATACCAGCATCCGTTGCTGATATATCTATACGCATGCACACACGTACACATATGTATGCTATACCAGCATCTGTTGCTAATATATCTATACGCATGCACACACGTACACATATGTATGCTATACCAGCATCCGTTGCTAATATATCTATACACATGCGCACACGTACACATATGTATGCTATACCAGCATCCGTTGCTGATATATCTATACGCATGCACACACGTACACATATGTATGCTATACCAGCATCTGTTGCTAATATATCTATACGCATGCACACACGTACACATATGTATGCTATACCAGCATCCGTTGCTAATATATCTATACGCATGCACACACGTACACATATGTATGCTATACCAGCATCCGTTGCTAATATATCTATACACATGCACACACGTACACATATGTATGCTATACCAGCATCTGTTGCTAATATATCTATACGCATGCACACACGTACACATATGTATGCTATACCAGCATCCGTTGCTGATATATCTATACGCATGCACACACGTACACATATGTATGCTATACCAGCATCCGTTGCTAATATATCTATACGCATGCACACACGTACACATATGTATGCTATACCAGCATCCGTTGCTAATATATCTATACACATGCACACACGTACACATATGTATGCTATACCAGCATCTGTTGCTAATATATCTATACGCATGCACACACGTACACATATGTATGCTATACCAGCATCCGTTGCTAATATATCTATACACATGCGCACACGTACACATATGTATGCTATACCAGCATCCGTTGCTGATATATCTATACGCATGCACACACGTACACATATGTATGCTATACCAGCATCTGTTGCTAATATATCTATACGCATGCACACACGTACACATATGTATGCTATACCAGCATCCGTTGCTAATATATCTATACACATGCGCACACGTACACATATGTATGCTATACCAGCATCCGTTGCTGATATATCTATACGCATGCACACACGTACACATATGTATGCTATACCAGCATCTGTTGCTAATATATCTATACGCATGCACACACGTACACATATGTATGCTATACCAGCATCCGTTGCTAATATATCTATACGCATGCACACACGTACACATATGTATGCTATACCAGCATCCGTTGCTAATATATCTATACACATGCACACACGTACACATATGTATGCTATACCAGCATCTGTTGCTAATATATCTATACGCATGCACACACGTACACATATGTATGCTATACCAGCATCCGTTGCTGATATATCTATACGCATGCACACACGTACACATATGTATGCTATACCAGCATCCGTTGCTAATATATCTATACGCATGCACACACGTACACATATGTATGCTATACCAGCATCCGTTGCTAATATATCTATACACATGCACACACGTACACATATGTATGCTATACCAGCATCTGTTGCTAATATATCTATACGCATGCACACACGTACACATATGTATGCTATACCAGCATCCGTTGCTAATATATCTATACGCATGCACACACGTACACATATGTATGCTATACCAGCATCCGTTGCTGATATATCTATACGCATGCACACACGTACACATATGTATGCTATACCAGCATCCGTTGCTAATATATCTATACGCATGCACACACGTACACATATGTATGCTATACCAGCATCCGTTGCTAATATATCTATACGCATGCACACACGTACACATATGTATGCTATACCAGCATCCGTTGCTGATATATCTATACGCATGCACACACGTACACATATGTATGCTATACCAGCATCCGTTGCTGATATATCTATACGCATGCACACACGTACACATATGTATGCTATACCAGCATCCGTTGCTAATATATCTATACGCATGCACACACGTACACATATGTATGCTATACCAGCATCCGTTGCTAATATATCTATACGCATGCACACACGTACACATATGTATGCTATACCAGCATCTGTTGCTAATATATCTATACGCATGCACACACGTACACATATGTATGCTATACCAGCATCCGTTGCTAATATATCTATACGCATGCACACACGTACACATATGTATGCTATACCAGCATCCGTTGCTAATATATCTATACGCATGCACACACGTACACATATGTATGCTATACCAGCATCCGTTGCTAATATATCTATACGCATGCACACACGTACACATATGTATGCTATACCAGCATCCGTTGCTAATATATCTATACACATGCACACACGTACACATATGTATGCTATACCAGCATCTGTTGCTAATATATCTATACGCATGCACACACGTACACATATGTATGCTATACCAGCATCCGTTGCTGATATATCTATACGCATGCACACACGTACACATATGTATGCTATACCAGCATCCGTTGCTAATATATCTATACGCATGCACACACGTACACATATGTATGCTATACCAGCATCCGTTGCTAATATATCTATACGCATGCACACACGTACACATATGTATGCTATACCAGCATCCGTTGCTAATATATTAATACACATGCACACACGTACACATATGTATGCTATACCAGCATCTGTTGCTAATATATCTATACGCATGCACACACGTACACATATGTATGCTATACCAGCATCCGTTGCTAATATATCTATACGCATGCACACACGTACACATATGTATGCTATACCAGCATCCGTTGCTAATATATCTATACGCATGCACACACGTACACATATGTATGCTATACCAGCATCCGTTGCTAATATATCTATACGCATGCACACACGTACACATATGTATGCTATACCAGCATCCGTTGCTAATATATCTATACACATGCACACACGTACACATATGTATGCTATACCAGCATCTGTTGCTAATATATCTATACGCATGCACACACGTACACATATGTATGCTATACCAGCATCCGTTGCTGATATATCTATACGCATGCACACACGTACACATATGTATGCTATACTCTGCAGAAGCAAATGTCAAGAGAATATCAAATTTACATATATTACATTTACAAGCGGTCTTCAGTCGCATGTATGTCCCGTACAAAGTAAATGACGATGTTAGACTTTTGCAGTTCTTGCAGGGAGATGTCAATCTCCTTCAAAATACAGTGCATGGTATTCCCAAATGGTCACCCGACTCAACGTTGCTTTATTTGGTGATTTAACAAGAACCGGTATGTCAACGTAATTACACACACACACACACACACACACACACACACACACACACACACACACACACACACACACACACACATTATTTCATGTATTCGCTTAAAATTTTATAAGGAGATATATTTTATGTGTACATTTTTAGTATTAACTTCAACAGTGCTCAGTATATGAGTAGAGTTAGGTAGTAAGTTATGAAAATATATATAAAAATGAAGGTACGCGGTTGCCATTCTTTTCTAAATTGGTTGATTCCTAAACTTTTGTGTTTATCGTCACAACAAGCCTGTAGTCGTCATAATTAAAATAACGATCTATTTTCTCTCACGAATTAATGCCTCCTCCTTGAGCGATTCGTCCACAAACTGACCAATCGGCTGGTAGAGCGCATTGCTTCCATCTGTCCCCTAAGGAATATTTTTAGTCCGTTTATGAATCAGAATCAGTCAGCAGAGAAGAATTCAGCAAGCAACGAAGACAAGCCTCTCACCTTTCTCTCCCGTAACTGTCAACTGGATATTCTGTAACGTTACCGTTGCAAACAAACAAGTGGAAAGAAAAAAATAAAAGTCCGGGTCGACATTTTTTCTCTTTTAACAGAAGTTTTTATTGCCGTTACTTTTCCGTCTCGACACCACTAAAATTTCCTCACAATCGTCCGTCTCGCCCGGTGTTTTTTTTGTTTTTCGTTTTTATTTTACAAGGAAGTCGCCACTTATCAAGGCCTGGAGGCCACTCGGGGATAAGGGTTATTGCATGTACAGTAATCAATGGGATAATATCGTAGTAATCGCTTGTAATGGAGATCTTATAAAGTATCTTACTTAAGAGGGCGGTTCAACAGAAACTTGTTTATGTTGGACTTGAAGACATTCAAGTTGTAGTCAGGTGGGAAACAGGCAGACGGAAAAAGTTCCACAGGCGTGCAGTTCTAAGAAAGAAGCTTTGTTCATGGAATCTACGTTTTGATTTAGACATGGATAAAGAGTGGGGAAAATTATTGACAGTGGTTTCAGCTAGACGGGTGTTTTTCGTGAAAGATTAACGAGGAGGCCAGAGATTGGAGCTCAGACGAGCACTTCTCATGGAAATAACGATGTACACTTTTCTTCTTCCTCTGACCGTACATCAGCCACAGTGGCCCATTCTCGTCCTCACTTTACACTCCATTTTCTTCGACATTGACTTTCTTTCTCTCTGAGCACGTGGTGCATTTTTCTCCCTTTTTTATTTTTCTTCTCGCGCACACTTCCTAATTTACATAAGCGCGTTTTCCGGCTACTGCTGTTGTTGCTAATCTTTTTGCAAGCCAGCCATCCTTTGCTGCTGCTGATATTTTCCCACGCGCTCATATTGTTGTGTAGTCGTTTGCCAGAAACAACTTGTAACGCACATTCGCTTATTATTATTATTATTATTATTATTATTATTATTATTATTATTATTATTATTATTATTTGCCTCGTGTCGGAGAGGGTGACTAGGAGTAGGTGAATTGAACAGTGAGTTCGTCCAATGTTGCTTTCTTCTGTCTGTCTGCTTCTCTTTTGCATTCCCTCTGGGATATGTGTGTGTGTGTGTGTGTGTGTGTGTGTGTGTGTGTGTGTGTGTGTGTGTGTGTGTGTGTGTGAACTGTTTTCTGACAGATATTCTAACCCCGTCAGCTATGAGGGTCAAGTAATTGACCTTTCACCACTGGTGATATCAGTTTTGACAGCTTCACCTCAAATCGTTCAGTGCATTTTAGCTACCGGCTGTCATGTGTGTGTGTGTGTGTGTGTGTGTGTGTGTGTGTGTGTGTGTGTGTGTGTGTGTGTGTGTGTGTGTGTGTGTGTGTGCACCGCTTCAACACGCGACAATATGCACTCTGTTACAATTCCAGCAGTGAGGATTTTCGCTGAAGATAACTGCTGGTCGATCTAGGACTTCACAAAGGAATGCTGCCTGACCTACACACCCAAAGAACTTTCTATTTTTTTGCCCACGGACACAAATCCAACTTTCGAAATAAGTATTTCGTTGTTTTGCTTTGTTGTTTACTTCGTGTGACACGTTCAACTTTTCCAAAAAAGCTCGACTATCTATTTTATCCCCACGTTCGCATTAATGAAGAAATTAATGCCATTATAAAAGATGAATTTGTTAAAAACCGCCTGTAAACTAACCTTATAATATTAAACTTCATGTTTGACAGCAACCGGAGATACGTACTAACGCACACAAAACCGTGAACAAAGACGTTACAACTGGCGTAAATAATATGCGAATAAACATTATTGTTACACCACAAACAGAAATACATCGCTGTCGTCTTATTTACACCATCCTTTAACTTATAATCGTATCCACACCTTTCTTTATTATACAATTATATAAAATTTCCTTTAATATATAATCATATACAGTTTTATTAACTCTTGTCAGAATTTAATTCGACACAAGTTCATTTTAACTACAAACAGAAATTTCGTGTATTTATCAAGAATCTAAAGCACTAGTAAACCAAGAGTGTCCTGTATCTTTACAAAACCATCATTCGACTGTGTCCACATATGGGTCGGGGCATCTGCCATTAGTCCCTCTGTATTGTACAGGCCATTGTATGTTAAGATACGGCACAATCACCTTGACACACCGATTCTCGCCAGGTCACCGAAGTTAAGCAACGTCGAGCCTGGCCAGTACCAGATGGATGACCATTTAGGAAAGCGAGGCGCTGTAAGTTCTGCGAGGTAAAATGCCAAGTTGGGAAACTGGCGCGGTCTATCCTTCTCTCGAGGGTAGATGGGCCCCTCTTAACCCGTGGTAGGCAATCCATTTAGTGATGGTGTTACGATAAAAAATACACTTGATAGCCCTAGTGAAGCATCAAGTATTCAGCTACGGGCAAGATTTGAATTCACTACCAGTAGTGTAGTGAGTTCAATCCCGACTACAACCGCATGTTACGTTTTATACGTTATTGTACAAAGCCCAAAAAAGAGTCTTCAACCAATGACTGTCAACCAAGATCAAACCCCTGTTCCAACGACACAATTTTGCATTCCTGTGCCTGGTTCATAAATATTTTAATCGAATGTGCTCTGATGAAGTCGTAGCACTTGTACCCCCTCAACAAAAATACCCCCCGACTAACCCGACAAGCAGCAAAATCTCACCCTTTCATTGCAGAGGTTCCTAGATGCCGGAAAGCTTTCTACTCTAATAGTTTCTTCCCTTGAACTTGTAGCCTTCGAAATTCCTTCCCTGTTTCCTACTTTTTTGACTGTACTAACGCGCAGAAATTGAAATATAATGCGGACAGATATCTTGTTTCTCAACTCTCTGAATAGTGTCCCTGTTGACACGATCCCAAATAGTAGCTCATCATACCCAAGTGGAACGATGCATTATTCGGAATAAATAAGATTTAAAAAAAAAAAAAATCGTTTTGTGAAACCACCAAACAAAATACAGAAATGCGACGAACGAAACGAAATGAACTGTACTCCAAAGAATTGGGCCTCATTGAATCATATTTTTTAAAACTCTTTTTAACCTCAAGCAAGACATATTTCCACTTGAACGTAAGAGGCTACTACTTAGGAACATTTCTAACGGGAGATTATAGGGAGTTGAGCAGCGAGATGCCTGTTCATAGTAGATTTAAAATTTTGCAAGTTAGTACAACGAAGGGAGCAGAATAAAGGTAGCGGGGTTCCAAAGTCAAACGATTCGAGAGAAGATTACCTCGACTGAAACTTCATGAAAATGAACCCAAGATGAAAACAGTAGTCCAAAAAATCCAAATAATACAAACTCACATTTCTTCTTCTTCTTCTTCTTCTTCTTCTTCTTCTTTATCTTCTTTTTCTTCTTCTTTTTCTTCTTCTTCTTCTTCTTCTTCTTCTTCTTCTTCTTCCTCTCTCTCTCTCTCTCTCTCTCTATATATATATATATATATATATAGAGAGAGAGAGAGATATATATATATATATATATATATATATATATATATATATATATATATATATATATATAGAGAGAGAGAGAGAGAGAGAGAGAGAGTTTTGGTTGAGTTTGTTGGTGGGGATGGGTGTATGGTATGAATATGTTCCGGTCGTTTCGTTGTGTGTGTTTGGGTCTGTTGTGTGGGTATGTTTGAGAGTGATGTGTATCTCGTTTCTTACCTTTGTTTTGGAATCTCTCCAGCTGTTGAAATCGGGTATGTTTCGGTTTTTGGTAGGTTTGACTGGTCATGTTCGGTACTTGTTGTTCTTTTTTTTTTTTTCTGGAAGATTCTTTAGCCAGATTATCTTCCTTTCGATAATAATATATATATAAACTCTGAGGACCTTGCTTGCTTGCTTACAACTTTTTTTATGATCAGGTGATTCTATCTTTTAAAATGGTTAATCATTTACTTGAAACGTACTCGTTTTGTGTATACAAATATATATATATATATATGTGTGTGTGTGTGTGTGTGTTAACTATTTAATTGAAACGTAATCGGTTTTTGTCTACCAATCGTTATATATATATATATATATATATATATATATATATATATATATATATATATATATATATATATGAATCATTGGCCTATATATCTCTTAAAATATCGTCCAAATTGTTTGAAATAACAATCTCAATGAAGTTATGCTTTCGACAAGAGCATCAATACTAGTTAGTTGCATTCCAATGGTCTAAGGAAAGAATCAGACCACAGCCATATTTTTTAAAATCCCGGCGTGACTTTATTCCGAAGAAAAAAATCTATGGACCATTAAATTTTTTGTTGTTGTTAAATGTTATAAAAAATTAATTTGGAATAAAATTTATTGAGAAATACACGTTTTTTTTATTAAGAAATACACATTTCGAATATGTTAATAAGAAGGAAAGAATAACAAGTTATCCTAGAAATTGCAGTCTTTGGGGGCGATATTGGATCATTTTACTTAATATTTACATATTTAAAGTGCGTATTTCTCAATTGATTATTGCATCGGTATCTGTTCATTTTTTCGGAAGAGATCCTATGCTCCATGCACCCCATGAGATAGGTGGCCAGTGGCAGGACAGCATCTTACTTGCTGAAGGCTGTTCAGCTTAAGGAGGACGATAGCTCTCCGTCAGGAATGGCTCCTGGTGCCTCGCTGTATACCAATCTAGCTTTGGGCTTGTAACCGGTAACTACCATTCCTCTGATTTGTTCTATTATGAAATTTATTTTGTTTAAAAGTCCTTTGGGGGGCACTTTTACATTATGCAGACGGCGGCTATTGTTAGGGGACGATAACTCCAATTTCTTCTTGATCAAATAACGCGGCAAATAAGTAACAAAAAAGACTTTTTTTTCCAGAAGAGAAAAATATTTGAAAACTTGTATAAAAATGTATCAAAATATAATTGTAAAAACATTTATTGAAAAGTCTGCGTAAGAAAATTTAATTTTAATAAAACAATTTCGTAATGAAAGCAGCATTGGGGTTTTTTATAAAGTAAAATAGCCTTTTCTTTTTCGAACAAATAATTAATTTAAATGAAACATTTTTTTAGAATTAAAGCAACTTTTTTTGAGCGAGAAGCGCCACCTGGCGATAGTTTAGTGAAACGCAACAACAAACGATGACCGTCGTCCACATATTGCAGAAGCGTCTTAAAAAATATTATGGGATGTGTATTCTCTTTTAAAAACAATATCTCCTTTAAGAACGGTCATAAAATGTGTTTTCAATCGATATTTATTCAATAATGGACCAGTTTTCCTTCCTAGCAAAAATGGACGAATTTTCCGGGGACGAGTTTTCCTAAATTCGTATTTTGTATATAAATTATGGGTGAGATACAAATAAAAAAAATGAACATTTCTGTTACTTATGGATTTTGTTTCACAAAATTATTAAAGAGAAAGGAAAAAACAACTGACGTAAACAAATTGTTAGTTGATTTTTAAATAATAAATTTGGTTTATTTATATCTTAAACTCACTGTCCTCTGCGATAAGTAAAGCTCCAAATATCGGAACATTTCTTAAATAGACTTAAATCGACGCCATTTAATGAACTCATTCTATAGTTGTGTCTTTTTTTCGGGCGCTTTTTTTATTAGAATCGGAAATCGTATTGGAATCGGAAATTTAAAACAGAATCGGTAATTGTATCGAAATCGGGAAAATTTTTGGAATCGTCCCATCACTAATGTGTGTGTGTGTGTGTGTGTGTGTGTGTGTGTGTGTGTGTGTGTGTGTGTGTGTGTGTTGCAATTTTGGAGGGAAGCCTTATTATTTATGATTAAAAGTAATATACATAAAACATGTTTTAAAAAAGGGAGAGAAGAAAGAAAAAAAAGGGAGGAATCAGCTGACCGTTTTCGCTCCCGCGTTCTCAA
>NC_136522.1:715000-750000 GCF_053919585.1 Euprymna scolopes | reverse complement strand
AAAAGAAGTTCTTGTTATGCTTTGTCTGGTTTCCTTTGCGACGTATGCTACGCACAACATGTTGGGTAAACGTGTGTAAGCGTCTGTGTAGGTATTTATTTGCTTCCCCACGTAAGCAAAATGTGACACAAGGTCGGCTTTATGTGAGGTGAATGGGGAGGGAGGGGAAGGGGATGGTACATATAGGGTTGCCCCTACATGTACCAATAACCAATTGCCACAAGGGCAATGGTCACAAAGTGCAACATCTGCCGGAACAGATGGTATTTATTTGCTCCCCCACCGAGCAAATTAGGCACAAGGCCGATTTTTAATGTGAGGAGTGAAGGGGAAATGGGGACCAACTCCCCGGGGAGTAGGGGAGCTGGATAGTGACAATTGGTATGAAGGGTTGCCCCTACATTGACCAAGGTCTTATATGTGGGGTCGCCCCCACATATGGTCTTTGTTTGCAGTATCTGCCGGAACAGATGGTATTTATTTGCTTCCCCACCGAGCAAATTAGGCACAAGGCCGATTTTTAATGTGAGGTGTGAAGGGAGGGGGGAGGGAAAAAGGGGACCAGCTCCCGAGAGGTGGGAAATGGGAGCTGGTTAATGGTCAGGCATGTGGGGTTGCCCCCACATCTGGTCTTTGCTAGTCATAGCTTGCAGTATCTGCCGGAACAGATGGTATTTATTTGCTCCCCCACTGAGCAAATTAGGCACAAGGCCGTTTTTAATGTGAGGTAAAAACCAGCTCCCCTAAAAGTAGGCAAAAAGGGGGCACTCTGGTTACCAAAAATAATAATTGTCCCAGTATAGAGGGTTTCCCCTCCATTGACTGGTACAAATTATCTTAAGTGCAGTATCTGCCGGAACAGATGGTATTTATTTGCTCCCCCACTGAGCAAATTAGGCACAAGGCCGTTTTTAATGTGAGGTAAAAACCAGCTCCCCTAAAAGGGGTCACTCTGGTTACCAAAAATAATAATTGTCCCAGTATAGAGGGTTTCCCCTCCATTGACTGGTACAAATTATCTTAAGTGCAGCATCTGCCGGAACAGATACTACACTTTGATCTTGGCCAAAAGTGCCAGGTAAGCGTCTGTGTAACGTTACATAGAGACCGTTATTAATGAGTGCGTTTAACGTTACATGGAAACCATTATTAATGAGAGCGATTCGGCGAAATTGAAATAGATTGGAAATTTAGCTTAATTTTTTTACACCTCTGCATTGGATTGCCTTCTATCAAGTTGATGTAAATAAATTTTATTAATTTATTTATTTCATTTTTTTTTTTTTGGATACAGAAACAACTACTTCAGAACCACGGTTGGATGTTTCCAGCAGTACCACCCTTTCCGATGATACAACAGGTAAATTATTATTATGAATATACTAGCAGTTTAGCCCGACTTTGCTCGGACTCTATTTACTGTTCATAACTTTATCTGCATACTATTTACTGTTCATAACTTTGTGTGCATATATATATATATATATATATATATATATATATATATATATATATATATATATTAAAAAGTTTGCCTCATGTCCAGGTAAGCTACATCTAAAATTTCAAGTGTTTTACTCAAAAATTGGCGGAGGAATTTGATAATCAATTCTTTAAACTATAACCACTTGGCAGCCAAATTGATTAAAAAGCCTGCTGTATGTCTAAATACACTTTATGTAAAATTTCAAATGTTTAGACCCAAAATTAGCTGAATTAATTGCTAGAGACTGCAAAGATCAAATCTTTTAACTTTAACTTCTTGGTAGTCAAATTTTCGGCCAAAATCCGATTAAAAAGCTTGATCAATGTCTGAATACACTTTATGTATAATTTCAAATATTTAGACCAAAAATTGGCTGAATAATTTGGTAAAGACCGTAGAGGTCAATTATTTTTAACTTTGACCCCAATTTTGACCACTTTAACATTTATTGTATTGGACTCAAATCAAATTTAAAAAATTTAATCCATGTCCAAGGAACCTACATCTAAAATTTCAAGTTTTTAGACTGAAATTGGCACAGGAGTTTGGTAGAGTTTTCAAGGGTCAAATCGTTGAACTTTGACTCCTTGACAGACAAATTTCTAGCCGAAAACCAATTAAAAAGATTTTTCTCAAATCTCAACACCCGTTATGTCAAATATCGAGTCTGTAGACTGAAAAGTTTGATTCATGTCCAGGTAATCTGCATCTAAAATTTCAAATGTTTAGACCCAATATTGGCAAAGGAGTTTGGTAGAGTCTGCAAAGGCAACTCTTTCAACTTTGACCTTTTGGCAGCCAGATTTTCGCCCAAAAACTGATTAAAAAGCTTGCTGCGTGTCTGAATACCCTTTATGTAAAATTTCAAATGTTTAGACTAAAAATTTTTTGAATAGTTTGCTAGGGACCGCAAAGGTTATATCTTTTAAACTTTGGCCTCTTTGCAGCTCAAAATTTCCGCCAAAAACCAATTAAAAAGCTTGCCCTATCTCTGAATACATTTTATGTAAAATTTCAAATGTTTAGACCAAAAATTGGTTGAAAGATCAAATTTTGAAAAACTTTGACCCCAATTTCGACCCCTTAACATTTATTGTTTTGAGCTCAAATCAAATTAAAAAGTTTGATCCATATCTAAGGAACCTACATTTAAAATTTCAAGTGTTTAGACCTAAATTGGCGAAGGAGTTTGGTAGAGTTTTCAAAGGTCAAATCGTTGAACTTTGACCTCTTAACAGCCAAATTACTGGCCAAAAACCGATTTAAAAGATTTTCCCAAATCTCAATACCTGTAATGACAAATCTCGAGTCTCTAGACTAAAAATTAACAGAATTATTTGGTAGGGATATATACACACAGAAATTTTCACACACACACACACACACACACATATATATATATATATATATATATATATATGTTGGCTACATAACCCCCAAATTTAAGCAACGATGAAGCTGGCCAGTACCAGATGGGTGAGCATTTTAGAAATGCTAGGCATCGTATGTGTTGCAAAGGTGAAGAAACAAGAAATTGCCGAAATAAATTATTGTATTTTTAGCAAAATGCAGAGTTATTTATCGTTTTTTTCTTTTTTTGGTATCGATTCTTTTTTTTTTTTTTTTACATAGGCATCACCGCTTATCAAGGCCCAGAGACCACTCGACGATGAGGGTTAAGAATGTACAGTAGTCAATTGAACAATATAGCAATTGTTAGTAATAGAAATTAGGTAAATTTGTTAACTAAGTGGAACAGCTCATCCAGAACTTGTTTATGTTGGACTTGAAGACAACCAGATTGTAGTCAGCTGGAAAGTGGAAGATAGGCGTACAGTTCTAAGAAAGAAGCTTTTTTCATGGCATCTACGTTTAGGTTTAGGCACAGATAAAGTGTGGTGGGAATTATTGATCGTGTTTTTAGCTAGAGGAGTGTTCCTTGTGAAAGTTTGGCGAGGGGAGACCATAGATTGAAGCTCAGTCGAGCACTTGCCATGAAAATAACGATAAAGCAGAGACAAACTCACAACATCTCTTCTGTGAAATAGAGGTTGCAGAGAAGAGAAAAGCACATCTCCTATGAGGCTTCGAAGTCTATTTTGAACTCTATCAAGGCAGGACAAGTCCTTTTTAGCAACTCCTGCCCAGATGTGGCAACAGTACTCCATCCTTGGACATACCTGGCTCTTATATAGATAGAGAATTGCATCAGCAGTGAGATATCTACTGGATCGATAGAAGGATCCTACCATTTTTCTAGCGGCCTTGGCAACAGATTTAATATATGTGTTCCATTTCAGTTCAGGAGTAAAGGTCAAGCCCAGAAGCTTATCAAAACATGAGGCCTCCCCAAGACGAGAGCCATTCATTTCAATTGATGCCAGATGAGGATCAGAACGTTGATGGTGTAAAGATAGAAGTTTGGTTGTAGATGCATTGAAAGTAACCAGTCACTCCTTTCCCCATTGTACCACACACTCAAGATCAGAGAAGAGAGAATCGGAGAGAACTTGGTTGTTTACGATCTTAGATGTTCTACCATAGATAGTAGTGTCATCAGCATAAATGTCTACAAATGATGTAAGGATGTGATTTGGAAGATCATTAATGTAAAGCAGGAAGAGAGTTGGGTCCAGGAGGGAACCCTGAGGGACTCCAGCATTAATACTGTGAGCTTCTGATTTCTGCCCATCAACTACTACTTTTAAGAACCTATCAGAGAGAAATAATTTAATAATTGAGAAGACATTTCCAGTTATACCATAGCTGGAGATCTTGTGAAGTAAACCTTTATGCCATACCTTATCAAAGGCCTTTGATATGTCAAGAGCAATTGCCCTAGAAAGGTTACCTCTGTTGAGCGATTCACTAATCCTATGAGATATAACTGTAAGCACATCTGCTGTAGATCTAGCAGAACGGAAACCATATTGTGTGTCACTAAGAAGGTTATTTTTGCTGAGATGGTTGATTACTTCTCTATTTAACACAGATTCCAGCAACTTACTCATGACGCACAGGAAACTTATTGGCCTGTACTGAGAGCAAGATGAGCGATCACCTGAATTCTTAAATACAGGGCATACTGATGAGATTTTCCAGGGTGATGGGAAGTAATTCTCCTTATGACAACGTTTAAACAGTTTTGTAAGTATTGGCGCTAGTTCAGGTTGAAGTTTTTTTAGCACTATAATTGGAATACCGTCAGGGCCGGTTGCTTTACTGGAATCAAGGTTTTTGATTAGCTTGGCAACATCACGAACAGATATTTGTATATCACATGACGTGTTTTCTGATACAGGAGGAACTATTCTTCAAAGTATTTCCTATTTAATGATAAATTAGCAATATTGGGATCACTAAAAGAAAATTATTAATTTTTTTTCAAAAATTTAAAAGTGTTTTTCACAAAAATAATGAAAATGTATAACTTTTTTGTTTTTTTTTGCTTATCTGAAAGATAATAATTATTATTAACATATTCAACGAATTTCACACTTCAAAACAAAAAAATGAAAAATAAAACACATTCAAATTTGGATGTTCAACCTTAAAATGTGATACGTGCACAGTTATTTTTTTTATATACAATCCTCACCCTCCCCACAATACAATATATTTTGCTCAGTTTCGGCTAATTATTTTAAACATATTTGTACCCACAAATAAAGAAGGGGGTGTTGGCAATATATATATATATATATATATATATATATATATATATAGTAATTTGTAAAATATATATGGCGATTAAGCTACACTGAATATTCGGCGTTTCATCCACTCTAGGATTCCTCAGGCTTATGCATAAGCCTGAGGAATCCTAGAGTGGATGAAACACCGAATATTCAGTGTAGCTTAATCGCCATATAAGCCTGAGGAATCCTAGAGTGGATGAAACGCCGAATATTCAGTGTAGCTTAATCGCCATATATATTTTATAAATTACTAACTAGCTCTACCTACGTATTGAGCACTTTGGAAGTAAATACTTAAAGTTTACGCATAAATCTATACTTTCGTATATTAATTTTATGTGAGTAAATGAAGTAGTTATATATATATATATATATATATATATATATATATATATATATATATGTATGTGTGTGTGTGTGTGTGTGTATGTATAAGTATCGATTATGAAAAAAAAAAAGTACACCATTATAAAGTTCATTCTTCACTTCATAATCGGTGAAAATGTCGTATTGATTAGATAATTATTTGATTTTCGGTAGATTTTTAAAGAGAGTCTCCGTCAAAAAATATTTACTTCCACCTTTCGTTTTGGCAATGCCTACTTTACGTCGAAATGATGGCTGAATATGATTAAATTTGTGCTCATTTTAGCATTAAATACTAATCCATATTAACCGCTATTAATCACTAAAATCGAACCATAATACTTAGCTCGCTGTACCTTATTATAACAAAGGTCCATAGAAAATGTCAGCCAGATCGGACCAGTAGTTTCCGAGAAAACTTCCAGAGTAAGTGTGATAATGTAAAGACTAATCTCTATTAACACTTATTAATCCTATCTGTGCATCGAACGGATACCAGAATTCTCTTCTACCCTGCATTTTACCATAACAAAGATCTATACAAAATTTCAGCTAGATCAGCCCAGTAAGTTTAAAGAAAACTTCTAAGTAAATGCGGTATTGTGGTGATTAATCACTATTAATTCCTATTAATCACTAACTGTGCATCGAACAGATATCATAATACTTGGTTCGCTGCACCTTATCATAACAAAGGCCCATACAAAATTTCTACCAGATCGGCATAGTATTTAAGAAAACTTTTAGAGTAAATGTGGTATTTTGGCGTTTAATCCCTATTAATTCCTATTAATCCCTAACTGTACATCGAACGGATACCATAATACTTAGTTCGTTACACCTGATCATAACAAAAGTTCATACAAAATTTAAGGCAGTTCGGCACAGTAGTTTCCGAACAAAAAGTATAACGGTGTAACGAACAGAGAGACAAACAATTATTTATTTATTTATTTATTTATTTATTTATGTACATAAATCTCACCTGTATGTATGTATGTATGTATGTATGTATGTATGTATGTATGTATGTATGTATGTATGTATGTCTGCCTAAACTTTCGACAGAGACGGCGGATTTTCACGAGATCGGTATCGTTTTGAAACTTGACTTTTCGAACGATAAATATAAAAAAATTGACTAAAAACATTAATTCCTTCACTCTCAACTGGGCAATTTTCTACAGGGAGGGGTCGCTTTTTTCGCTGACATTTTTTAAAGTCATTCGCTCTTTTCAATTGACTAGCCTAATTTAAACTTTCACCACTTCCGGTTTGGGGATGGACGCAACGGCAAAGACGTCACGTTTTTTCTTTTCTTTCTTTCTTTTTTTTTTTTTTTTTTTTGCTCAACATACACCTCCAAATACCCGGGCAATGCCGGGCACCAAGGCTAGTATAATATAAATTATTATTACAATTTTTCTTCTTTTTCTTCCTCTTCTTTTTCTTTTCCCTCTTCGTCTTCTTTTCCTCCTCTTCTTTTTCTTTTTCCTCTTCGTCTTCTTCACTTCTTTAAATGATCCAACAAAATTCTATGGAAAATTTTCACGCAAATCGCAAATTCATTGTGCATTAAACCTTTTCTTCTCGTCTGAAACAGCGGAACAACAACACACGACAAAATATGCCGACATATAATTAGCCTACAATGGCGATCAGCTTCCGAAAACGATTCACACACAGAAAGGAAACTGTTCAAAGTAAAAATTCCAAAAACGCATGGAAATAAACAACGAAGCAAAACGAATAAACTTATATTATTTCTTTTATCAAATGAGAACCCGGAATATATTGGCGAAAAATAGCAATAATTTCCAAGAATTTGAAACGTCATCTCCTGTTTTTGTGCGATTGTCTTTTGTGCAGGTAGACGCCATTGTCAAACGAATAATAGAGGTGCAGCAGTTTACAGTGGATGAGACAAATACAATTGCTTGAATCATTTTCATGTGGGTTTGGTACCGAAATTTAGTTGGGTGAGTCGTTCTAAGAAACACACACACACACACACACAAACACACACACACACACACACACACACATTTGTATAGAGTGGCAGAATTTCAGTAGGAGCGATGCGTATGCGATGAATACAATTACGAACTACTTAAAACTTTTAACTGATCATGGTTGACGGAACGAGAGCAATCTACCCCCAACGAATTAAATAAATGATTTCCGTTTGAAATTTTGTACCGATTCCTGAGTTCGAAAGGATGATTTCCGATTGTAAGATGTACCTAAAAAATAATTTGGTAAAGGGGGTGCTTCAATTCTTACTTGCCGAAGTTGGAAAATGCTGAAAGAAAGAAGTCCAGAAGACAGACTGCGATAATGATAATGTATATGTTTTGGATTTTTAAATTAAACAATAATTAAGAAAAACCATTGCAAAACTGATTGTGTTCGCGGCTTTAAAAGTGCAACTATAAAGTTCCTTTACGTCCAAGAAATAGACGGTCGTTTAGAATGTTCAAAGTTAGATTCAGTTTAAGGAGAGAGGGAGGTACTTGTACAGTTTAATCAATACTATAAAAAATGAAAATATCAACAACAAAAAAAAGAAAAGAAAAGGTTATATTGTACGCATCTGTTATGGAATGAAATTCTCCGGGAAAAAAAATTCACTTAATTTGATCAAGTAGTTTTTTTTTTTTTTTAACAATTTGTTATGATACCGAGCAAAAGGTAGTCATGTTTCGAGATTTAGGAAGAAAAGCTAGTATTAAAGATGGAGAGGAAGTGTCGGCGCTTTAAACTGAGTTATTTCCTCATGGCGTGTTCAAAAAATCAAAGATGACTACTTTCATTGCGCTCTCATAAAATGTGTTTTTTTCCGCTATAAAAAAAACCCTACTCGATCAAATTAAGTGAATTTTTTTTTTCGATCTTTAATCCCAAACGGATACGTACAATATAATCTTTTTTTTTTTTCGATATTTTCATTTGTTTAATGTCTTGATTAAACTGTACAAGTAACTAGAAGTGTTACGAAGTTGAGTGCGAGATCTCATTTCGATTTGGGAAGCGTTCTCGCAAAGAAATCAACAAATTAGCAGGAGCAGCAAATACATTAAAGAATTAGAAGGGACGGTCCCAACCATAACAAATAGCAGCAGCAGTAGCAGCAGCAGCAAAAAAAACAAAAAAACAAAAAAAAACAAACAAACAAACAAACAAAAAAACAATATTTACAAATCTTTTCAAAATATCAAAATACTCAATTCTGATCGGTTAATTTCCAACAATTTGATTGGCTGTCAAAATCCAACTTTGGCCAATCAGAAACGACTTGCTGTGGGAGCCGGGCACCTGCTATGTTTACGTTTAAATAGAGAGGAGCCCAGCTGATCCAGGAAGATTGGCTCGATAGAGTCCGGCATACGCCACACGAATCTGTGTCAGTTGAGAACCCAACTTCAAAACCAAGGAGAGCAACCAACTTTAACCCTGGCCAGTTTGGCTACGGGTCTCGACTAAAACCAAGAGATGAGACGTACAACAATTCGCCGGTCTGCCACCGACTAATACAGACTTCCACACAAGGCCGCTGGTCAAATCCCCAGCATAAGGATCAACAAATCCATCGAAGGCGCTACTACCAGATGCAGCTACTACCAGATGCAGCTACTACGTACGCCAGGAGACATGACAGCTTGCCCGAGAAAAGAGACGGCTGAGACAAAGTCGATATCGCTAACAGGCAGACGACAAATCTGTACCTTGTTAGGATCTACAACGTCGTGACCCACAGCTCATTAAACGTCCCACCTAACGTAAGAGGAACAACATTTAAAAAAAAACAAAAAAACAAGTAGATGACAAATCCAAGGATGGAATACTGCTGCCATATCTGGGCAGGAGCTGCTAAAAACAGCCTATCCTGCCTTGACAGAGTACAAAATAGACTTTGTGGCTTAGTGGGGGATGCCCTTTTCTCTACCCTGCAACCTCTCTCCCACAGAAAAGACGTTGCGAGCCTATCCTTGTTTTATCGTTATTTCCATGGCAGGTGCTCGTCTGAACTCCAATCTCTGGTCCCCCCTCGCCAATCTTTCACGAAAAACACCCGTCTAGCTGAATCCACTGTGAAAAATTTCCCCCACTCTTTATCTCTGCCTAAATCAAAACGTGGATTCCATGAACAAAGCTTCTTTCTTAGAAGTGCATGCCTGTGAAATTCTGTTCCGTCTGCCTGCTTCCCACTTGACTACAACTTGGATGTGTTCAAGTCCAACGTTAACAAATTCCTAATGAACCGCCCCCTTAAGTAAACACGTCATCAAATCTCCATACTAACGTAATGTACTTGCAATAACCCTTATCCCTGAGTGGCTTCCGGCCTTGATAAGTGGTGACCACCGTGTAAAAAAAAAAAAAAAAAAAAAAAAAATCTGCTAAGTTTCTCATTGGAAAACAAATTCTTATTTTCCAAGATTATTATCAAAACCAGCCAGCGCAAAAAATAATACATATTGTCATAGTTCACCAATAGTAGATGACAAGTCTGCTGCAGTGCTGCGTTGCTTCCGTTAACGTTTCCCATTGAAAAAGCAAACTCTTATCCTTCGATATTGTTATCGAAAATAACACCACAAGGAATAACAAATATTTACATTTTACCAAGAAAGAAAGACGCGAATCGCCGATAAAGACTATACTGAAATGAATAACCTTAACAGCAGGGACAAACTGTTGTTGAATTGAAGAACATTTTATTTTATTTTGCTTTTCTTAAGTTTGTTTTTAAAATAAACGATTGAGCAATTATATTGTTTGTTTGTTTGTTTGGTTCTTCCCCGCCACCATACGCTTAATCATAATATAACAGAAGGAGTACTTGTTGACTGTACAATTCTCCTTCCTAAAACAGAAAGAAAAGGGCCTTTTTCTTTTTGCATTCAGTCCGACAAATAGGGTATCTGCTGATTGGTAAAGGATAATCGCCGTGCCCAATCAGACAGGACTTTGTTTTAGAATAGGAGAGGCGGACAAGAAGAGAATTATTTTAGGGGGGGGGGAAGAGAAATAAACCTTTTTTTTACTCTCTCAACAACAACAACAACAACAAATCTGCTGCATGGAATTGTTGCAAGCTTTCTAAATACATAATATTTGCAATTTCAACATGAATTGTTTAACAGAAAATATACAGAATATTCGGTTTGACATGAACTGGTATACTCTCGCAAAAAAAAAAAAAAAAAAAAAAAAAAATTCGGCGCGTGAAAGTTGTTTTGTTCTCTCCCACTGCAAGAACTTAGACACCAGAGACGGAAAGTTGGATTGAGCAGTCAGCGCCCCCCTGAGGAGGGGACTCTGACCTGCAAAAAGTGTCCGGACAACCCCCGTTGGGGGTGCCTCAGGTGACTAGCAATAAACCAAACTCTTCTCAAAGAGAGAAGGCAAAGCCTGTGATGTTGGACCTCGTAGAACTGCACAGTACTAAACTCCCACCTCAAAATCCACAGAAATCGGATCATTATTGTAATGGTCTAATTTGGGGGCCGTTGTATGCTTTGTAAAGGCATGATATTTGTAATTTTAACATAAAATTGTTCAATTAGAAATATACAGAATATTCGGTTTAACATGAACTGCTAAACTATCAAATGTTTCAGGCATTATTATGGACCGTTTACAATGAATGTCTTTTTTTAATAATATAGGTGCAAAGTATGTGAAACATGTTTGGACAGAGTGACGTCCTTTGAACTGTAGGAAAGCAAAATAACATACAGTGTAAGACGCCATCTTTAGTAGTAAACACGTGTGTTCATACAGTAATAAATCAGTTTATATATCACCTTGCGCTTTGTTTGTTCATTACAATAAATATTTTGGATTAGATGTAGATTTCTTGATCCTTTCAGGCCTGTAATTCTTCCTTTTTTTTCTGAAAAATCCGATGGTTCCATACAAGGCGTCCTACAATTTTCTAAAGAGGAGGAAGCGATTTCATCAGATTCCTAATCAACTGGGGTGTCAGGAAAATAGTTACGAGTGAGAGAGACAACTCGAATGGATATGTTTGAAGCTATGCGCTTTTTTTTTATTCGAGCAGAGCGAACCTTGCCATCATTGCCACTAAACAGTTCAATAACTCTGTCCAGCTTGTATGAGCCTTTTTCAAGTCTCACACAAAAACACACATTCACATTTCAAGCTATGTCATATACATACGCGCACACAAACATACGCGCCCACGTCCACACATGTACACATATTCACGTTCGCGTACATACACTCACATTCACGTGTATAGACATACACGCTAACGCACACATATGTACTCACACACGCGCACACGAACGCACACATGGACGACGTCACTTCCGTTTTCTAAGGAATTATACACATGCACAAAGGACCACCGGAAACGAAGTATAAAACAAAGAGCAACAACCGGCTTCGTCCTTTTTCGAGACTAGCCTCCTAGGTGGCTGGTCGGCGGACTGGCCGCCGTTTCGGCGCGCGCACACGCGTACCTCACGCCCACTTACTGCGATGTATGGGGGCACGAGCTAACAGACTGTATGTACACATTCCCACTCTTTCTCTCTCTATCTACTACTGGTCCCTGAGAACACCTTCGCATAGCTGACTACTAACTGACGTCAACTCTCATATCCTCTTCTTTGTCTACACGCTGAACTATCATTCTCAATTTTCATTACAACACTTATTTCTCTTCCCACGCGCGAACAAACGATAGTGACCCGAACTTGAGATGAATACATATTTCCTTTTCTTGCTACAACACCAGTCCCGCAACGAACATTGGTTACACACGCGCGAACATGAACACATGTTATAACTAAAACGTTCATTCTTTCAACAGCAAATAAACGACGTTTATCTTATCCATCAATTGAGTCTTTGTTTCCTTCAATCCCATTCGTTTCATTATTCTTTTGTAACGGGATTGGGGTATTTATATGTCCTGGTCCGTTACAAGCTTCCGGAAAAGCCTCGTTAGCGCCTTAATGATTATCACATCATTAACATTGATTTTATTGTAGAACTCAATTTCATGCAAATCCTTGTAACTTTCCCTCAGACTTGAGTTGCGCCAAAAGAAGGTCATGCTGACTTCTTGGTGGTCTGCAATCAGTTTCATCCAGTACAGTTTTATGAATGCAGGCGAAACCATTACGGCAGAGAAGTACTGTCAACAAACGGATGAAATGCATCAGAAATTTCAACAACAACACCCACCATTAGTCAACAGAAAAGGCCCAATTCTCCTCCATGACAATTCCCGATCGCACATTGCTAAACCAACCCTGCAGAAGTTGAACGAATTGGGCTACAAAACTATGCCTTATCTGCCATACTATCCAGCCCTCTCACCTACCGATTACCACATTTTAAAGCATCTCGACAACTTTCTGCGTGGGAAATCCTTCAAAAACCTAAACAATATCAAAAACGTCTTCAGGGATTTAATCGCCATCAAAACGCAAGATTTTTATGTTACTGACACAAATACACTTGTTTTGTGTTGGTGCTTATTTCGATCAATAAATTTTTGTTTGAGCCAAAATATGTTCTTGTGAATTTAAAAGTAAAAAACTGCAAGAACTTTTTGTCAACCTTATACGACTGGAGGGAGCATGTATTCGCTAGTTTCCATAAATATACATTAGTCTTAATTGTCTGTATTTTTGAGATGAGGTGTTTTCATTGATTGAGATTGTCGGACTGACTTCCTCATCTTGGTTGTTATTGTCACAACGTTTCGGCCGTTTTGCCCTCCGGCCTTCGTCAGGTGTTTTGTATCGAACTGGGGAACCGTTTGTTAGGAGTCTCGAACCCAACCCTTTATTATTATTACGGGGGTACCGTGTTCGGACTCCAGCTAGGCTTTGGGACATAGTTGCTGATTCTCTGTTTTTAATGTTACTTTTTTCACTGCCTTCGTTCAGGATTGAACTCAGCACCTTTTGGGTAACTGTAAACTTTGATACAACGTCTAGGACCACTCGGCCATATGTCACTAGAGTCTTATCTATATATCTATAAAAGTAAGAATGTGTGTGTGTGTGCGGACACTTCTCAACCTATATACTCAACGAATTTTTGGTCTACAGAATTGAAATTTGGTATATAGGATATTCAGACATGTGGAAAACTTTTAAATCGGTTTTCATCCGAAAAAAAGGAGTTGCTAAGGGGTCAAAATTGAAAAAGTGGTACTTGGGGGATCATCAGATTTATCTGTTTGCTAACTGTTTAACGAATGTGCATGTGTGAATAGTTCACCTTACAGATTATTATGTCAAGAATAAGTAGTTTCAAAACATCTTTTTAAAATCGTATCACGCTGGTCTAATGGTTATTGTACTTGAATCACTGTCTATTGGTTTTGGTTTCGATCTCAGCTCGAGTATTTTTTCGTTTTGTTTTTTTTTACTTACAGGTTTAAAAATAAAAGCATAATACTCGCATGCACATATCTCAGTTTCTGTATTTAGATATAATATTTATGCATATTTTTTGACTGGGCAACGCCGGACGGTCTGCTAGTATATTATAATCCTAAAAGGAAAAAAGAAATTGACAGCACTTCCACGACATTCACATTATTAGCACGACTTATAAATTTCCAACTTGTTATCTTCACTGCCAAACACCCAATCCGTTCTCCTCCACAATTCGCCATTCTTAACACAGCCATTATATTTTGAAATTACACGCTCTATGATTTTAAAAGATCATTTCACACCATTTTACATCTCTAGTGCTTCATAAACGGCCAGACTTAACACTATACAGCCAGACAAAGCTAGCCTTTATTGCACTGCTAGACGCAGCTATCCATTGATACACAACCAAATCGTTAGCTCTCCATACATGGTCAGACACAGCTAGCCCTCCACATATGGCCAGACACAGCCCTTTAAACACAGACAGACACAAATAACCCTGTGTGCCCATCCAGACACAACTAGTCCTCTATACACGGCCAGACACAACTAGTCCTTTATACACTGCTAGATTCAACTAGCCCTTCATACACGACTAGACACAACTATTCCTCGATACACGGTTAGACACAACTACTCCAATTTTCAAATTGTCCAACTACCAAGTAATTTTTAAAACTCCTCCATAATATGACAACGCCATTTCTCAATAAGTTCGACCCTCGAAATGCAATTTATTCTTCTCCGTAACTTTCAAACACACCCCTTCCATATCAAACAGCTAACTGTTGATTTTATATGCATAGCCTTACTGCTTGTGCGGTAATAATGGCTTGAATTTAAGTTTAAAATGAAAAAGTCAAATATTATAGTTCAGTTGTGCTTTAAGAAAAATCATTCATTTCGAACGCGCCCCTGTTATATCAGAGAACTTACTATTAATTACTATTGATTGAGTACGAACTTGATTTGATATGCCTGACCTTTCTGCTTGTGTGGTAATAAAATTCTTATATGCATTTGTGATGTGAGGTTGTGTAAGGTGTTAACTTTGGTCAAAATCGCCAGTTTCTTCTTTCATCAGATTACTTCGATTATCGATACTTATTGAAGACATTCCAATACAAAACTCATCTAATAACACTGCCAGATACTTAAAGCACATTTGCGCGAAATTTCATAAAAATTGACCCAGCCGTTTCGGAGTCTATAGGAAACAAACTCACACACACACACACACACACACACACACACACACACATAGTTTCTTGATATATATATATATATATATATATATATATATATATATATATATGATTAGTTTTTTTTTTTGGGGGGGGGGGAGGGGGGAAGAAATCCAGCAGAGTGCTCAATTAAAAGGAAAATCCGAAAAATAAGAGCGTATTTATATTTTGTATTTTGTGTACTGAAAGTTGTTAGATGAGATGAGTCATTGGTACCATCGGTTTCAAGCCCGATAATTAGGACCGTTTTAGATATGCATATCAAGCTTCCTTCAGCCAATACTCATCAGACGGTACCAATTACTTATCTCATCTAACAACTTTCTGTACACAAAATACAATATATATATATATATATATATATATATATATATATATATAAGTGAATGTGTCTGTCTGTGTGTGTGTCTGTGTACATTTCCCTACACAATAACTCTATCAATTTTCAGTCTACAGACTCGAAATTTAATATACAGGGTACTGAGATTTGGGAAAGTCTATGTGATCGATTTTCGGCCAGAAATTTGGCTGTTAAGAAGTTAAAGTTCAATGATTTGACCTTTGAGAACTCTACCAAACTCCTCCGCCAATTTTGAGTCTAAACACTTGAAATTTTAGATATAGGTTCCTTGGACATGGATCTAACTTAATAACTTGATTTGAGCCCAAAACAATAAATGTTAAAGGGCCATAATAGGGTCAAAGTTAAAAAGTCGACCGTTTTTTTTTGTTTTTTTTTGCTCAACATACCCCTCCAAACACCCGGGCAATGCCGGGCTGAAATGCTAGTCTATCTATAAAAGTGAAAGTGTGTGTGTGTGTGTGTGTGTGTGTGTGTGTGTGTGTGTGTGTGTGTACATTTCCTTACAGAATAACTCTGTCAATTTTCAGTCTACAGACTCGAAATTTGATATACAGGGTAATGAGATTTGAGAAAATTTTGTAATCAGTTTTCGAACAGAAATTTGGCTGTTGAGGGGTCAAAGTTCAACAATTTGACTTTTGACAGCTCTACTAAACTCCTCCGTCAATTTTGGGTCGCAACACTTGAAATTTTAGATATAGGTACTTTGGACATGGATCTAACTTAACTTGATTTGAGCCCAAAATAATAAATCTTAAGGGGTCATAATAGGGGTTAAATTTAAAAAAAATTGACTTCTGTGGTCTCAAATTACTCAGACAATTTCTGGTCTAAACATTTGAAATTTTACATAAAGGGTATTCAGAGATAGGGCAAGCTTTTTAATCAGTTTGGGTCGAAAATTTGAGCTTCCAATATATAAATGTATGTATTTATGTATGTTTGCATGTCTGCCTAAAACTTTCGACAGAGGCGACGGGTTTTCACAAGATCAGTATCCTTTTGAAGCTCGACGCTTCAGACGACAAATACCGAAAAATTGGCTACAAATATTAATTTCTTCCTTCTCAACTGGGCACTTTTCTACAGGGAGGGGTCGCATTTATCGCCGATATTTTCGAAAGTCATCCCCTCTTTTCGATTGTCTAGCCTTAATTTAAACCTACGTCACTTCCGGTTTGACGGTGGTCGTAACAGCAAAGACGTCACGTTTTTCCCCCGTTCTTTTCCTTCTTCACAGTGTGGGTTCGAGCCTGCCTTCCTACTACCACTTTTTCTTTTTTTTTTTTTTCTCAACACACATCTCCAAACACCCGGGCAACGCCGGGCACCTATGCTAGTATATATATATATATATATATATATATATATATATATAAAAGAGAAAGAAAATTAAAATTTTAAGTTGAAATTCACAGTCAAAATTTATTGTTCAACTGAATACTCCAACAAACAATTTACAAAGTCCTTGTTTCGCGGAGTTTCAAAGAATGCTATTCCTGCTATTCTTCTCATCAGAGGACAGAAAGAAATCAGCAAATTAAAATTTGTAAATTGTTTTTTGGAGTATTCAGTCAAACAATAAATTTTGATTGCGAATTTCAACTTACAGTTTTAATTTTCTTTCTCTTATAATAAACTCCACTTTCTATTGCGTATTGAGCTTTTTATTTGGTTGCTGCTATTAAATTATCTCTATATAAATTCTGGTATTTATATTAGATTTTAGTTTACCATTGCGTATATCAGGTAAACGCTACATCCTTTTGATTTCATTACTATATATATATATATATATATATATATATATATATATATATATATATATATATATATGGAGAGAGAGAGAGAGAGAGAGAGAGAGAGAGAGAGAGTAGCCCATTTAAAAGTAGCCCAGAAATGTGGTAGAGAGGAGGAAAATTCTTTTATTGTTTAAATTACCTGTAGTGTTATAAAAGATGTTGGAAGTGCTCCCCGTTGTCATCTATGCATTTCTGGGCACGTTTAACAATGTTTGTAGATACTGCCTGTAGATCTCTTTAGTGATTATCTTGATATAGCATTTGTAATGTTCTCCTTTCGTTGTTCTAGATTGTGAGGATTATTTGCATAAACTTCTTGCTTTTAAAATCCCCCAAATATAAAAATCACATGATGACAAGTCTGGGTAACGTGGAGGCCATAACCCTTTGCTTATTGTTCTCTCTTCCGTAAACATGTCATGAACTCGTGTCAGTGATCTGTGAGACGTGTAAATGAGCCACCTCACATGTATATATATATATATATATATATATATATATATATATATATATATATATAATATATATATATATATATATATATTATTTATATTTATGTCTCGAAAGTAGAGTGAAAAGCATATCTTATTTTTCTTTTATTAATATTATTGGAATCTTTTCTTTTTTCCTTGTACACATTTTTGTGAATTATTCCATGGATTTCTGTCTTTGGATTATTATGAACCATCTTCTTCCAATTACGGGATTTCCTTGGATTTTACTTGTACAAATGGAAATTCTTTTAACTTTCTTGAAGTTATACATTTGGATTTTACTGTCACTGGATTTTTTATCTTCCACCAGACTATCCATTCATGTGTAATCACCTTTTTCTTCACCATATTCCCTCTGCTTCACTTTTTTTGTTTTCAAGTAAGATCTTTGACTTATTTGTTGTTTCATCAAATACTTCTGCATGCAAAATCCGATCCCGCATTTTGCTAATTCCTACCCTCTGATGAGAAGGAAAGTATTTCTTTGAAACTCCGCGGATTAAGGACTATCCATTTATCTAGTGTTTCCTTTTCAGATTAAATATGTTTTTAACTCATTTCGAAGTGTTTTTTTTTAACATATTTTATTAACTGTTTGCTCATATTATAAGCTCTATTTCCTATTTGGTTTTATCGAGCTTTTACATCTGGCTGAGATAATTTTTAAATATTAATTCTTTAATATTTATAATATACTTTAATTTTACCATCTTGGATTATTTTGGTAAATTTAATTGTAATTTTTATTTTATATATATATATATATATATATATATATATATATATATAAAGAAAAAATAGGGAGATAATAATTAAAGTTACATTAAAGCTTTATCACATTATTATTTCCCTTTCACTAACTGTAATCATCTTCATCCTTATTCACATGATAATGTGATAAAGCTTTAATGTAACTTTAATTATCTCCCTATCTTTTCTTATGAATTGCTCCTCTTAATTGGGTAGAGCGTTATCTATCCAGACTGGTTAATCCTTTCTCTCCGAAAAAAATCTTTTTTTTTTCAAGTTAAGTGCTTTTGTCAAAAGCTGGCTACGTCAACCACCTTAAGTCGTACAAAACTCCTGTTCAGGTCAAATTTGCACCTGTTAGTCCGAACCAAACGATCTGTTTAATATGCAGCAAAGTTTGCAAGTCTACTGCTGCTTTGAGAAGACATGTGATTGTTCATAGGAATACCCTTCAACCTCTAGAGGAAGTCAACTCAGTGGAAATTGCTCAATTTGTATGTCACATCGGCTTCAAGATGGGCAAATCTGCGGCGGGAGTGCAGAGTCATCTGAAATGGCATGGACGACGAGATTGGGAGAACTCAATGTGACAGCGATCATCTGGAAAGATGCAACAACAATCATCATATATATATATATATATATATATATATATATATATATATATATATAACAGAAAGAGAGAGAGAGAGAGAGAGAGAGAGAGAGAGAGAGATCAGTAAAAAAGGCATAACTGGTTAGTATAAATTTGAAAATATATAAATAAAATCTTTATATTAAACTTTTTTGTGAACTAAAAAGCATTTTCAGTGGAATAACAGAACAAAAGAAAAATGCAAAATAAAGAATACCGGAGATTACATCGGCCGAAACGTTAGGAGAATAACACCCAAAATCAGAACAGTAATCCGAATAATTAAAATAAATATATTTTCTTTTTCAATTTGGATTTTTTTTTTCTTTTTCAGAAACCGGAAGTGGCTTGGATGAAGACGATTAATTTAGAGAGAGAAAAAAAGAAAACTGAAAATATTCTGTGATATTTATGGTGACAAAGCAAAGATTATTTCTTACTATTTAAAAGGTAAACTTTTCGGTACTTTTGTAGATTAAGCATCGTGGTGTTGTCAGAATCGTCTAGGCAGTTTACGAAAAATATCGGAAGGTGCTTGCTGAAAGTTTTGTCAATATTATTTTTTTCACTCAAACGTTGGCCAATTTTGGTAAATTTTTACCTGGTTTCCACCTTTACATTTTCCTTTGTAATGACGACTTTAATAGGTTTTTGGGTATGCTAAAAACGAATATTGCATTTAAATTTTTCCACAGATAAGTACGAGGGGCATACAATAAGTAATGCTCCTGATCCACTTCTAGTTGTCTGATCTAGCTGAAGTTTCGCATGTGCAATGATTTATATCTCTACGGGTTATGTGGAAAATTACAGCTCTGAACTAATTGTGGTTTCTGTTTTACAGGTGTTTCAACTGAGTCATGTGTGAAATGGAGCCTGTTGAATGTCGTGCAGTGATCCGGTTTTTGTATTTGAAAGGACGCACACCACAGGAGAGTTTTGATGAAATGAAAGAAACTTATGGTGATAATGCCCCATCATATGACCTTGTAAAACGCTGGCATCGTCAATTCAAACATGGCCGGAAGTCTGTGGAAACAGCTCCCAGACCTGGTCGCCCCCCTTCTGCCATTGATGAGGTATCTGTCTGTCAAGTTGAGGCTGCCATTTTGGAAGATCGGCGCATTACTATTCGCCAAATAGCCCAAGATGTCAAGATTAGTACAGGGTCTGTAGAAACTATCATTCATGACCATTTCCATATGCATAAGGTGCCTGCCAGGTGGATTCCCATGTTGCTCACACCATTCCAGAAGTGAGAACGCGTCGAGTGCTCGAGGATGAATTTGGAGATGTGCGAAGAAGATGAGTCAAAGCTTTTCAAAAGACTGATTACACAGGATGACACCTGTGTCCATCACTATGATCCAGAGATCAAAGCCCAGTCAATGCAGTGGAAACACTTGGACTCACCACCTCCAAAGAAGGCAAGGGTGTAGCCCTCCGCTGGCAAGGTCATGCTCAGTCTTATGGGACCAGGACGGAGTAGTGATGACAGATTTCCTGGCAAAGGGTACCACAATTACAGGAGCCTATTATGCTTCACTTTTGAGGAAATTAAGGGAAGCTATCAAAATCAAGAGGTGGGGCAAGATCAACAAAGATACTCTCCTCCTGCAGGACAACGCTCCGGTCCACAACTCGCATGTCGCCAGATCAGAAGCACGGGCGTGTGGTTATGAAATTCTTCCCCATCCTCCCTACTCTCCTGACCTTGCACCCTTTTACTTTCACCTCTTCCCAGCCATGTTATTTTTTTTTAAAGGAAAGCGTTTCCCAGATGATGCAGCCTTGATTTCTGAAGTCACGTCATGGTTGGAGGACCAATCTGGGGTGTTCTACAAAAACGGTTTCCAGAACTGCATCAAACGATGGGAGAAATGCATAACTCTGGGTGGTTACTATGTAGAGAAAGACTAATAACTGTGCCAAGTTTCGTTGCTCTACTGTTATAGGAAGTGGGTCAGGGGCATTACCCCTCATAGTTTTCCAGATATTAAGCAATATTATTTCTTATCTTATTGTTTTTTTTTTTGTTTTTCTTTACATGAAGGTCACCACTTGTCAAGGCCCAGAAGCCACTCGGGGATAAGGGTTATTTTGTGTACAGTAATCAATGAGATAGTGTTGCAGTATTTATTAGTATTGGAGATTTGATAAAGTGTCATTACTTAGGGGGGGTTCATCAGGAATTTGTTTATGTTGAACTTGAAAACATCCATGTTGAAGTCAGGAGGGAAACAGGCAAGCGGTAGAGAGTTCCACAGGCGTGCAGTTCTAAGAAAGAAGCTTTGTTCATGGAATCTACGTTTTGATTTAGGCACAGATAAAGGGTGGGGAAAATTTTTGAGTGTTTATCATGAAAGATTGGCGAAAGGGAGGCCAGAGATTGGAGCCCAGACGAGCACCTGCCATGGAAATAACGATAAAACAAAGATAGGCTCGCAACGTCTCTTCTGTGGGAGAGAGGTTGCAGGGAAGAGAAAAGGGCATCCCCACTAAGCCAAAAAGTCTATTTTGTACTCTGTCAAGGCAGGATAGGCTGTTTTTAGCAGCCCCAGCCTAGATGTGGCAGCAGTATTCCATTCTTGGACGTACTTGGCTTTTATACAGATAGAGAATTGCATCAGTAGTGAGATATCTTCTGGAGCGGTAGAAAAATCCCACCATTTTTCCAGCGACCTTGACAACAGACTTGATATACGTGTTCTATTTCAAATCAGGAGTAAAGGTCAAGCCCAGAAGCTTGTCAAAACATGGAACCTCCCCTAGACGAGAGCCACCCATTTCAATTGATGCCAGATGGGGTTCAGAGCATTGATGATGTAAAGATAGGAGCTTAGTTTTAGATGCATTAAAGGTAACCAGCCACCTCTTCCCCCACTATACCACACGCTCGAGATCAGAGGAGAGAGAATCAGAGAGAACTTTGTCATTTGCAGACTTTGATGTGTTGCATGCCAAGATAGCCACCAGCAATAACATAAGAATTGACATAGCTTAATATTCAGAAAACTATTTGTTTGTGGAAAATGTAAATGCGATATTCCCGAAAACCTACAGAATTCGTCATTTTAAAGAAACTGTTAAGGTGGAAACCAGGTAAAAATTTACCCCATTTTTTTGTCAATGAAAAATATATTTCTGCCAATACAAAAATAACTTAAATGAGAAATTAACTGAAAAAATACATTTTTTGTTCTTACAAAGAAATTACAATGAATAATTTATTGGACATTTTTATGAAACTTTTAAAAAATTTAAATTAAAATCAAGAAAAAATATTCGCTGTAATGTAAGTTTCATGAATAAATTTTTTTTTTTTTGAATCACAAACAGCAAATTAAAAATTTTTGATGATTTATATGATTTTTTTTATAATTTTTTATGATTTTTTTTTTTTTTTTCAAATCAAAATAAATATTTTGTCTTTATATAATAAGCCAATGATAGAAAGACAAACGTTTTCTCAGTGTTTTGGCAGCTTCCAGTGTTTTCTGTAAAGCACCCGGACGATTTCAATGATAGTTTGGTCCTTGTATTAACTTTTATTACTTATGTTCAAATAATTTTATTTATAATAATATACCAATATAATATCAAGGCTACACATCCATGAAAATGTTTTGATCGCAGCTTATATAAGCCGCAATCTCACCGGGCTAATAAAATATGATGGCAATCTTTTGTCTAATAAGACAATACTATTCTGCATCTAGTTTAGTGCATTGCAGCATCTGTTGTGGCTATAGAGTTTTAAGCTAAAATTGGTTCCACAGATGCAGGCCTGGCTGGATGATAAGGAGACCTGGGTTTGCCCATTTACCAATGTCCCCCATCTCGGCATTGCAGACAAAGTCTGACAGAAAGGCAAGCCAATACGGTCGGAACCAGCACAGCTGCAGAAGTTGCTGGAAAGGTGTTGCAATGCTTTACCATCATATTTATCGGTCTGTCGGTCTATCGGGACTCTAAACCTGATTTTTTGTCTGGGTTACTCCCTTAGTCTTTGCCTTTCCCAAGGCATCCATAAGGCAGTGGAGCTATTTACCTATAGCTAGTTAAAGTTTGAAAATCTTTCCAATTTTGACGAAAAAGTGAGGGTCACATCATGCCACCTCACATCTTCGAAGTTGGGTCGAAAGTCAACACCAAAGTGTACTTGGATGTGCTGAAGAGTGTGGTGATCCCTTACTGTAATCGATTATCTGCTGGAAACCCCTGGGTGTGGCAGCAGGACTAGGGACTGGCCCACAAGTCCAAAGAGACCGAAGCTTGGCTTCAGAAGGAGTGCTACGACTTTGCACCCTTCTCTCACTGATTCCCCTCCTACCCCAACCTGAACCCGCTGGATTACTTAGTTTGGTCATATGCTGAGAACATCACCAACATGACCTCCCACAACACTAAAGCCAGCCTGATCGTTGCCATCCGCCGAGTATTTGACAAGCTCCCGCTGGCGCTTGTGGAAAAGGCATGCTCTCAGTTCCGGACCTGTATCGAGGCGGTGATTGAGGCTGAAGACAACTACATTGAATAGATGTCAACTCTACTACATAATCAAGTTACCTGAATTGATTTTTTCAATAAAAGTTTTGAAATAAAGCTGTAGTGTTGTTTTCTTTAGGGCGATAATTTTATTCTTTTAATGTGACCAAACCAACAAAGTCTCCTGTTCTGAACACTTCTTAGACTCGTATTATTTGGATTTTTCGGACTACTATTGTCATCTTGAATGTTATTTTTACAATTTTTCGGTTGATGTAACCTCCGACCTTCTTCAGGTGTATCTTGTCGAATTTGGGAATCTACCTATTGAACTCAAGAATCATCCTGTCAAACTCGGGAATCTGCATGGAATTTCGAACGGAGCTCTTAATTTAATCTACCGAGGTAGCATGGTCTTGTTCCATCAGCCATGACTGGGTAGAACTTGGAAATCTTTCTGCCGAACTCAGGAATCTGCACGGAATTTCAAACAGAACCCTTTATTCAATCTGCAGGCTAGCATAATTGGGTAGTATGCTCTCGTTCCAACACTCCAAATACAATTGAGAATTACTTAGGATTTCTACCCAATCATGGCTGACGGAGTGAGAGCATGCTACCCCTGTGGATTAAATAAATGGTTCCGTTCGAAATTCCATGCAGATTCTTGAGTTTGACCAGATACACCTGAAGAAGATTAGAAGTTGCATCAAATAAAATGTTGTAAAAAATGGCCCTCAAGATGAGAACAGTAATCCGAAGAATACAAATAATACGAAGAATCAATCCTCATCTCAAAAATTCAGAAACATAAATGGAGTCGGCATTAAATAATGCAAAAGGATTTATATGCCGTGAAACAAATCAATTAATCTGGTTGTTAAACAATGTCATGCCATTAGAATAACTGCGTAGTATTGTGTGTGTGTGTGTGTGTGTGTGTGTGTGTTTAGATATGGATGGGTATGATAATGTGGGTGCTAGGTCAGTTCAATATGAACAGACTCCAGCAACTTCACACCTACATGTGAACGTTTGAATCTGGTCACCATCACCTAATCAACTAGATGAAAAGTTTAAAGGAAAATAAATCCAACTATCATTCAAACTGAAGTTTACTTAATAAATGAATAAGTGAATCTCCCCCCCTCACCTCATCAGTTCTTATACTGTTCAGATTTTATCTTCCTCTGATGTCATCAGATCTAAGCTTGTTTTTAAGACTCTCGTTTCATATCTATTATATGAGTTATCAAACCGTTTTCCTCCATAACATTTTTTATTAATTTTATTTTTAAAAAATAATTTTTTTTTTTGTCTTTCAGATTCTGGTTGGATTTCAAACAGAAATTTTTTCATTGTCTGAATTTTCTGAAAAACAAACAAACAAACAAACAAATAAACAAAAAACAAAACAAAAAACAAATAACGTTTCATCTTTAATGAATGAAAAAGAAATTAAAAAAAAAATGAATAAATTTTAATGGAATTGCTCACATTCTTTATTTTTTACTAGCAGGGCTACCCGACGTTGCCTGGGGCAAAAGGGTTTCTATTAAAACTTCTATATTTTTCTATCCGTCTTGCTCTCTCATTTTCTCTCTCTTTCTCCCCAATCTGCTCCTCCCCTCGCTTTACCCATTCCTCTCTAGTTGGACGCATACACAAAAATGATTGTTCTTCTATATAAATAAAGCAATAGATGTATTATGTGTGTCTGTCTGAAAATATTTAACCGATAAACTCTTAAACTACTTGTCACATAACACTAAAATTAACAGGAAAATTTATAACAAGTAAAATCGTTGTTTGGATGAATGACTAACGCGTACAGAAAAGTGTCAGCAAGTTGAAATGCAAAATGTTCATTTCAACTTGTTGACATAATTCTATCACTTTTGTGTATGCACAAATTGATTCATAGTTTGATGCGGTTTAATTTTAAATCTTTCCTATTTATCTCTTGATAGCTCAAATGGTAGGAAACGCGTCTGGGGTGCTAAATGTTTTGGTTTCGATTCTACTTGATAGCACCTAAGTCATTTTTTTTTAAACTTTTGAGATACATACTATATATATATATATATATATATATATATATATATATATATATATATATATATATATATATATATACATATATATACATGTATATATATATATATATATATATATATACATATATATATATATATATATATATATATATATATATATATATATATATATATATATATATATATATATATATATATATATATTAGGAAATATATTGATAAAAAAACAGGGAAAAAAGTGAAATAAAAAATCTAAATAATAAAAAATATTATATCACCGATTATATTACCGAAACCTTGTTTAAAGATCGCTTTAGAATCCACAAATGCTCCTTTACTAACGCCAAATACCCAAACAAAAACTCCCTAAACACTATCTAAGCCTAATCCAAAATAATCTTCTATCCATCATTAAAAAAAGGAAATTCTCAAAAAATCCAAAACTTGTAAATCCCTATATTCACCTTGCTCTCTTTGTCTACATGAAAAATTTTTTTATCACTAATTTTAAAGATAGAGACAAACTACTAAATATTTGAAGTGAACTTTCAACTGTTTGCACACATTACAAATCCCACCTCCTTAGCAACTTCACACCATACTGAAGCACTTTCATTTAACACTATCTTACTGAAGCAAATTACCTTAACTTTATTCCATTGATAATAATAATAATAATAATAATAATAATAATAATAATAATAATAATATAATAATATGTTATCTTTTATCCAATTAATAAAAATTTATTATTATACTTATCATTTATCTAATTAATAAAAATTATAAAATAATAGTTATTTACCATTTAATTCCATTAGTAATAATAATAATAATAATAATAATAATAATAATAATAATAATAATAATAATAATTATTATTATTTTCCTTTATTCCATTAGTAATAATTATACAATAACATAAAATAAAAATATACATATAATTTTTCTCCACTAGTAATATTTAGTATTAATGATAATAATGGTTAGTAATAATTACGAAATAGTAGTTATCTATCTTTATTTTATTAAATCAACAATAATAATATATTATCTTTTGTTGCATACGTAGTAACTATGAAATAATAGTTTTTCCTCTATTCCATTAATAATAATAATAATAATAATAATAATAATAATAATAATAATAATAATAATATTCATTTTTTAGCCTATTAGTAATAAATATAAAATAATAGTTTTTTATCCTTTATTCCAATAATAATAATAATAATAATAATAATAATAATAATAATAATGGTTACTTATCTTTTATTCATAAGTAGCGGGGATGCTCGTCGGTGTTGTCCGGGTGTTTGTTGGTGTAAAAGAAAAAAAAGAAAAGTTTTGGTAGGGAGGTAGGCTCGAACATGACGCTACGAGGTCAGAGAAGTGATAATGATTGAAATTAAACGTTTAAAAAAGCAAGTGGTTAAACGAACGTCAATGTGTGGTTTTCTAGTCAAACATCACGCCATAGAGAAATGAAATCACAGCGCAGCGCAAATTTTGTAACATAAAAGTTGCTGAAATAAAAGATACAGATGACCTCGTTTCATAAATCATAGATATTATAATCTAAGGAGTATATAAAAAGTTCTAAGAAACAATGACCACCCCCACCGAGCGCCCCCAAAACCTTTTGCAGACATACAAAAAAAAAAAAAATGCACACACACACAAACACATTTTCATTTTGATATTATAGATTAAAAATAGTTATTTATTTTTTATTCAATCAGCAAAAATAATAAGAGTTTTTTATCCTTTACTAAAATAGGTATTTATTTTTATTTTTTTTATTATTTTTATTTTTTATTCCATTAGTAATAATAATAATAATAGTTATTTATCTTTTATTCCATTAGTAATAATAGTAAATATAATAATTTTCTATCCTATCAACTTTTACTAATTATTTACTAAATATAAATCTATAATCATTACCCCTTTCATTTATATAAAATATCTCATCTCAAATCCTTTGGACGTATGTATCCACGTTTTAAACTGGGCGTATCTGTAGCTGGACACAACAGAACTTCTAACCGATGTATGACTGCATTAGCACATGCAATTTATTTTACTGCTGTCCTCTATTGACACTTGTTTGACACACTCCTTTTCGTTATTTATCCTTTTCGATTTCTTTTTCTAACTCCATAATATTTTCCCTTTTTCCCTTTCTTTTCTTCCTATCTTAACAAACTCCTCTTTTTAATTCATTTTAATTATAATTAATTTCTTTCTTTCTATTCTTAATCTTTAATCACAATTCTAACTACATATAATCTATATTTCTCCCACACCCCTCTTCTCCTCTTTTCCATTTCCTTTCCTTCCCTCTCCCTCCTCCCTCTCCCCTATCTATCCAGTACTTCAACTCTTGGGTGTTTTTTTTTTTACGCTCATTTGTAATTTTAAAGAATCTTTCTTTTAAATTTATTTTGACTCGAATTGTCTGACGAGACCGGCAAGATAATATTATTGTCCTGTCGATTGAAACAATTTGTAATGATTTAAGCAAAAAAAAAAAAAAACTGAGGTTGAAATAAACACACACACACACACACGCACACACACACACACACACACACACACACACACACACACACACACACACACACACACACACACACACACACATATACGAAGGTTTAAAATTAAGCAGTTTTGAGCTATGAATTTTTAATTCTGTGCATGCACAAAATTAGCAGCAGGAGTAATGTTTAATTTGACTTATCCTGCCAAGGTCAACGGTTACGTTTTCAATTTGTCCTCTTAGCAGCAATTTTTGCCGGCTAAAAAACAAATCAAAAGTTTGCTACAGGTTCATATAACCTATATATTAAATTTCAACTCTATAGACAAAATATTCAGATGCATTTGGTAGATACTTTTCGCACACACACAAACAGGTCATATATATATATATATATATATATATATATATATATATATATATATATATATATATATATAATTATTTTTTTACTATAATAATTAATATATGCATAAATAGAATTTAGTGTAATAGTGAAATGAACCCAATTATCTAATAAGAAACATAAAAAAATGGATAAGTAATTAATTAATGTTCGTTTTTTAAAGTAATATGCAAATTAGTTAACCTTCATGTAGTCGCTCGCACATCCATGACTAAGTATATTAAGAAATTCGTTTTGATAATTTTTAAATAGCAAAAGTTCTGTACTTTGGGGTAATTGCACAAAATCCGGTGGTAATTGCGCCAACTAAAAAAAATGCTCTTTAAATGTGTGGTTGCCAAAATAGCACTTTTAGCTAGTTGTTACAATTAGGTAGTTATAATTACCTTAGACTTGGCGCAATTACCCCAAAGTATGGTATGCTTTTAATATCAATATCAGAGCGAGAATAAAACTCAATAAAACTATATATATATATATATATATATATATATATATAGTAATTTATAAAATATATATATATATATATATATATATATATATATATATATATATCCCACCTCCCTCTCTCCTTCTCTACTCTCTCTCTCCCTCTCTCTCTCTTTGCTTTATCCCATATTTTTTTTTAATTTTCTTCCTCCCTCCTCCCTTTGGGTGCATAGTTTTGCTACTTTATCTATCTATCTATCTATCTATCTATCTATCTATCTATCTCCCTATTTCTCTCTCCCTCTCACTATCTCTCTTTCTGTATATTTATCTATTCATTCATCCATCTATCTATCTATCAATCTCAGCCTGTACATATCTATCAAACTATCTATACAAATACGTATGCAGAAGTGTGGGAGAAGATTTAACAAGAGAAATGGGGCTGGGCCCTATAATCTTGACTTCTAGTTTTATCGCGGGTCAATTTTATTTATATCAACGAATTTTAAACGTGGAATTGTATTCCAAATACCATTTGAACATATTTATATATTTTCAATATTTATCCATATTTATATTGAATGATGTGTGTAATAGGATACGCAATGCATTTGGGGACAAATTTGGACGATTAAAAAAATTATTTTTTAAAAGATTTATTTGCGGATTGTTATCATCATTTTTATAGTTGTTGTTTCACGACGTTTCAGCCAACTATTCCTCTGAATAATGAGTCTTTTAAATGTATCCTCGGTAAAGGCCAGAGGAATAGTTGACTGAAACGTCGTGAGACAACAATTATAAAGATGAGGATAACAGTCTTCAAATAAATAAATAAATATACAAATTACTCATCTCAAAGGATTCCAATAATAGAAATAGATCTTTAAAAACGCAAAATTATGTCTTTTCCCCTTTCTACTTGGAGTTCTGATCTAAAACGAAGACCAAAGCAAAAAAATATAAGTATAAACACTCGGGGCATAGCTGGGTAGGTACAGCTAGTATATATAGAATAAATACTTCTCTCTCATTGGATCTTTCTTGGAGTTCATACATTGGATCCATTGCTCTTTCTGATTCTCGTAAAATTGGTTTTCTGTTTTGCTCTAAATACTTTCTCACACTTGAGGCTATTTTCTATCTCTACAAATCTAATATCTGACTGTGTATGGAGTATTGTTGTCATATTTTGTCTGGTGAACCTCTGCCCCGTTTCAGGGTTCTTGATAAGTTACAGAAACCTATCTGCAATTTGATTGGCTCTACTCTTCTTTTCTGCAACTTCTCTCTCACAGACGTGATGTTGCTAGTCTCAATCTGTTTTTATAAATACTATTACGACATGCGTTCTTCAGAATTGTCTATTCTCTTCCTTGCTTTCTTTTGTTCCAGCTCGTTTGGCTCATTGGTTTCCATAAATTCGCTGTTTTCATGCCTCCTTTTTAATAGTTTCCTAGTGCAGGCTTGTGAAACTCTCTTTACTACTGACTGCTTTCCTCCTAACTATAGCCCTGGTCTTTTTAAGACTAAGGTAAATAAGCATCTCTTGTCTTCAAAATAATCATATTTTGTTCTTGTTAGCTCCTTGCATTAAGTAGCTTCATACCTTGTCTGGACAGATTTCTGTAAAAAATTATATTGCTATGAATGTACTCATTAACCCTTTTTTGATATGCTCCATACATAGTAGTCCGAGGAATTGATATCTTGAAAGCTTGAAAAGCAAATATTAGAAGGCATAGAGGTCATGTACTGATAACAATTTAAAAAAAAATTGTTTACGAGTCTGTTACATCGGATCAAACGATTTTTCCTTGACTTTTTCTGACATAAAATGACCTTTTCTCATCCCATAAGACGTGTATATGATATACAGGGCGTCTAAAAAATGTACTCACACTTTAACTGTTTTCAACATTGTCTGGACAATAATAGTCATCAATTTGGAGATTTGCTATTTGTCTTCTGTATTTGAAGCTATTCTATTTCACTCTGTATTCATATCTATCTATCTATCTATCTATCTATCTATCTATCTATCTATCTATCTATCTATCTATCTGGTCGGCCCTCTTGCCCGGACCAACGTGACTCTCTCTTTCTCTTTCCAGATTTTCTGTCTTCCATCAGCTGCCTCAGATCTTCAGAGTCACAGTTGGCGTCATGTTCAATTTGCTGGATGTACGCGGATCTAGGCAATCCTATGCTCGTACGCACGTGCCATGGAGTCCACAGCAAAACATTTCTCAGTTTCATAACGGTTATACTTTTCTAGCTGAAGCCTTTAACTCTTTTGCAAACTGTGTAAATAAAAGATGAAGCGACTTTTCAAAATGGTTTTATTTCTAAATTGCTGTATTCAACTTCTATAGTCATGATAATAGCGTATCTCTTCATTTGTTGTGTAATTATATAGGTTACAATTATAAGGGTTTCAATTACAAGGGTTTCACTTATAAGGGTTTCAATTATAACGGTTGCAATTATTTGGGTTTAAATTGTATGGGTTTCAAATATAAGGGTTTCAATTATAAGGATTGCAACTATAAAAGTTTCAATTAAAAGGATTTCAATTATAAGGATTTCAATTATAAGAATTTCAATTATAAGGGCTTCAATTATAGGGCTTCAATTATAGGGATTGCAATTGTGTAATAAAAGGGATTGCCATTGATAAATCTGAAATATTATGAAAAATATTAAGTCAAATAATATTTCCAGCATAGTAAAAGTAATGTATGTCCTCAAATGTTTTATGCATCCTATATATATATATATATATATATATATATATATATATATATATATATATATATATATATATATATGATTATGGCTATATACAGACTAAGTTTATTTTTGGATAAAAGAAATTTTTAAAAAAATACAAAAACTAAAAAAGCTAGAACCTCGCTCAACAAGCTAAATTGTGGCTAGGATTACGATTACAAAGAAGAAAAAAATTAAATGTAAAAATAAAAAAAAATGCCGAGGGAGGTGAAAAGAATCAACTGCAAACGACATAAAGTCCTAAAAGATTTTCTCTTTGTTTGGCGAGTGCGACTTACTTAGTCGAATAAGTCAATATTGAGATTAGATGCACAGGAACGGTTATTTATAAGGTGCTCACTTTGATTCAGCTCTGTCTATCGAGGTTCAAAACTCGTTAGCAAGCCCTTTCAGTCTTTTTATTTTTAAATTTATCATGTTTTAAAATAAATTTGAACTCTATACAGCCATAATTAAATTTTGTACCCCTATATACAGTGATGATCATATTTATTGGCACGGTAAAATAAAAGTTAAATTTTGTCTAATAAATTCTAAAAAAGGGATTAAATTAAAGAAAATAACAAAGTATATTATGTATTTTTAACTGGCCTTTCCGATGCAGCAATCGGATTTTAGAAAAAATAAATAACAAAGGAACAACAAACATAATTGCAAAAAACCCTTGTTCAAAATTATTGGCACGATTTATTTAATAATCAATTGTATAGCCTTTGGCCTTGATTACCTTCCTCAGTCGCTTTTCATAGTTTACAACCAAGTTGTTGCACTCTTCAGTAGTAATTTTAGCCCACTCTTCCTGACAATAATCCTCCAATTGAATAAGATTCTTAGGCTTCCTTTGCATTACCCTCAATTTTAATGTTCTCCATAAATTTTCAATTGGATTAAGGTCTGGGCTTTGTGATGGCCACTCCAAAACATTAATATGATTGTCCTCAAGCCATTTCTTAGTCAGTTTAGCCGAATGCTTTGGGTCATTATCTTGCATGAACCACCAACGACGACCAAGTGAGAGCTCTTTAGCAGAGTCTTTCAGGTTTTCATCCAATATTTTAACATAATCTTCCTTTTTTATGCTACCTGTGACCTTAACAAGTCGCCCTGGTCCAGAGGCAGCAAAGGATCCCCAAAACATCAAACTGCCTCCACCGTGCTTCACTGTGGGTATGGTGTTCTTAGGCAGGAAAGCTTCGCCAGATTTTCTGTAAATATAAGACACTTTATTATGGCCAAATAACTCTATTTTCGTTTCGTCAGTCCATAGAACACGTTTCCAGAATGCAACATCTTTATCAATATGACGTTTTGCAAAGGCTAGCCTTGCTTTCAGGTGCATAGGCTTCAATAAGGGAGTCTTTCTCGGACGACATGCTTTTAAACCAGCTCTCTTCAAAACTCTACCAACTGTATGTCGAGATACATTCACTCCAGAGGTGCTCTGTTCATCAACAATCTCCCCAACAGAGATCCTTGGGTTTTGTTTTACTTGTCGAACAATTTTCCGTTCATCTCTTGGGGAAAGAATCCTTTTTCTCCCTCTACCCTCTAAACTCATAACGTGGCCTTGCGATTTGAACTTGTTTATTATGGCTCTAACAGTGGATTTGGGAAGGTTTAGCTTCTTTGAAATCTTATCATAGCCCTCCCCATTGGTATGGCATGCTACAACAAGCTTCCTGACGTCTTCGCTGTGTTCCTTAGTTTTAACCATGGCGATTGAAAATTATAATTTAGTCACTTATAATAGTTTAAATAAATCGCTATCTAAAAATTATCTGAAAAAAATTATTCACTGAATTAGCGTTAAACAAGCATAATATGGCTATAAAAAAGTTCAGAAAGCACGTAAACCGGAAATTGATTGATGTTATACTGATACTAAAAGAAAAACAAAGCCGTGCCAGTAATTTTGAACAAGGGTTTTTTGCAATTATGTTTGTTGTTCCTTTGTTATTTATTTTTTCTAAAATCCGATTGCTGCATCGGAAAGGCCAGTTAAAAATACATAATATACTTTGTTATTTTCTTTAATTTAATCCCTTTTTTAGAATTTATTAGACAAAATTTAACTTTTATTTTACCGTGCCAATAAATATGATCATCACTGTATATATATATATATATATATATATATATATATATATATATATATATATATATATATATATATATATATATATATATATATATATTGATTTGATGACCTTTTATTATATTGGCAGATGAGGTCAAACGGGCGTTTCTTTAACTATTTTAAAATTTTACTGCCAATCTTTTGAAAGCTCACCAAATCATTTTTTTCTTTTCCTTTTTTTTTCTTCCTTTTTTTTTCTTGAATTCTATTTGTTTTCAATGTAAAACCTTTTTTTTCTGTCTCTTGGATTTCACTGAAACATTATATTTGCAAAATAAAATCCTTTTTACATGAAATGTTCAAGTTATTATTATTATTATTATTATTATTATTATTATTATTATTATTATTATTATTATTAATATTATTATTATTGTTGGCTCACAAGGAGCTTTCACACAGGTAATAAAGTATCTCTCTTTGAAAATAGCCTGTGGTGTTCTCTGGAAGCTGAGTGAAAAAACAAGTCTCCCCAGTTTTCCAGTGCTCTCCATCTTTTCTGATAACATTTGCAAATGAATTTGCATTATCGCAACAGCCGCCCACCATCGATCTCTCGCTAGCAGCGGCCATTGGTCTCCACTGTAATTTGAGTGGCAATAAGCCTCCCCAGTTTTCTTTGCAATTGTCCAGTGGAGGTCTGGTCAATGCTCTCTCTCCTTGGTCTTTCCATCATCATGGATCGTTCTCGGCTATTTGGCATCATTCTTTGGGGGGGGGCGATGATTGGATAATGGGAGAGGATGGTGGAGGGGCTTATTATTATTATTATTATTATTATTAGTAGTAGTAGTAGTAGTAGTAGTTTTGGCGCTGTTTGTGATCTATTGCGTTCAAATTGATTTTGTAAATATTTCTCTTTTCTATAAGCACTC
>NC_136522.1:650000-710000 GCF_053919585.1 Euprymna scolopes | reverse complement strand
TTTGTTCCAGGCTTGCTAGCTAGCGTACGACATTATGTTTATATGCAGAAATTTACATGTAATCTGAACAAAAATTTTGCTGCCCAACTCCCTATCGAGGTTTTCTCAATAAATCTGGCCCCTTTTTCTATAACTATGTACCCTTTCTTTCTTATTAGTTCCATATTGATATATTTAGTTGACAGGAGTTTATGATACCTCTTTGTCTCCCATATGATGTCCCTTCCTTGCTGGAATAATGTTTCCTTGTCTCTCAAATGATACCCTATTGTCTCCCACATTATGTCCCTTTGTCCTTGTCCCTTTGTCTCCCAAATGATCCCATTTTGCCTAAAAAAAATGTCTTTTTGTCTTCCAAGTGATTTCCTTTTGTCTCCCACATGATGGCCATAAATGATGGCCATGTGTCTTCCAAATAATGTCTCTTTATTGCTTGAATAATGTCTCCTTGTCTCCCACATGATGTCCCTATTGTTCAATAAATGATGTCTTTCAAATGATGCCTCTTTGTCTCACCCATGATCAACCATTCGCGATTTCAAAGTTCCACTTTCAAGGGTTGACACGTTTAACTTTTATATTCATATTAAAATCACTCAAATGAGGCCGATGAGTACAAGGTCGAAGCGTTCTGAAAAAGTATGTGGAAATGGCATAGGACAAAAGCACTAAAACATTTTTAAACGCAATAATTAGATGCGCTAATTTATACGGTGCGTCAACCCATATTTACAGAGACAACGCGAGGTCATTGAGTACAGCTTTAAGAATGACTATTATAAAACAACATTTGAATTTAGCACGAAATTTTATGAACAAGACCATTAAACATAACACTGTATTTCCCATTAAACTTTATGGAAAATACCGTTAGACCCATGTAGTAAGATTGATACGTGATTCGAACGAACGCTAAAAAGCAAATGTGTCTAATTGTTACTTTCTTTCTTTGCTTTATTTGAAAAACAACAAGTCTGTGTCAAAATAATAAGTTGACACGAACTTAAAACTTAAAGGAAATAAACTTAAAACTTAAAGGAAATAAACAGCCAAAACCCAGATGACATCTGCCCGTGCCTCGAGCAGAACTTCAATAATGTACTTTCAATATCCTCCCCCCCCCTTGTGTTTTTGGCTGGGGGAGGCAAGGCGGAAAGGCCTCAATGACTCATATACAAGACTTCGTCTTGTACACACATTTTTACACACTAATCATAGTCAGATGAACAGAAACGAATTGCTACTCACAACTAGACATGCACTAATCAGAACAAGGTAAACCAACACACATACACATTTCCATGCTGCCAAATACTCACATGCGTATATTTCTTACTCACACATGTTATTCACACTATGAACATTTTGATTTGTGACTACTCAACTTTTATTTTACTAAATACGCATTTGCATAAATTAAGGTTTACTAATTGAAATTAACGTTTATATTCTTATAAAATTGTAGGCATGAAAATGGTTTGTTTAAAATTTCGTTTTTCTCCAATTTTTTATTCACAAAATTCCGTTTATGCTATAGTTAGTACTTGCTAACTGGTTTATTCCTTCAATATTTCATTTATTTCGATTTTTATATGCATGCTTTTTATAAATAGATATTTTCTAATTAAGCCAATGATGAAGGATCTCATACTGGTTTTTTCTCTTTTTACTATTTGGTCCCATTTGACTGGGGACAGACTTCTCTTTGGGCTACTGCACTGACCAAAAAAAAAAACAATTTTCATTATTTCAGCTGTTCTGAAGACTTTCCAATCGGATTATATGCATCGTCACGCTGGACTTATTTTGGAATCCATTCTCTCTAAAGAACTATTTTGCATTTCGGATTAACTTGAGAGGATTTTCATGCAAGCCGAAATATTATGCGTGGTTTGTTTTTATATATATTTTTTACATATCCAACATTTTTTCACTTTTTATTTGGCAATTTATAACTACAATAAATTGCGGTTTCACTTAATGCCTTAACTAGCAAATTCTAGCATTGCTACCAATATAATTTTCTGATTTCTTTATGTCCTCTGATGAGAAGAATAACAAGAATAGCATTCTTTGAAACTCCATGGAATAAGGAATTTGTAAATTGTTTTTTTTGGGGAAGTATTCAGTCGAACAATAAAATTTGATTGTAAAGTTCAACTTACAGTTTTAATTTTCTTTCTCTTATATATATATATATATATATATATATATATATATATATATATATATATATATATAGTATAGACATAATTCTAAATAATAATTCCTTTGAGTTCAACGACGACAACTACATTAAAATACTAGGTACAGCAATGGGAACAAAAATGGCACCGACATATGCCACCCTTGCACTCGCCTACTTAGAAGTGACTCTATGTGAAACGATAGAACATTCGATCACAACACTAAAAACTATTTATCCAATCCTGGAAAAGATACCTCAATGACTGCTTCATCCTGTGAAAACCTACCAGGGAGGACATCAAGAACTTACACACCATACTTCAAAAACTACACCTCAAAATTAAATTCACCCTAGAACAAAGCTCTACAGAATTACCTTTCCTAGACAGACTAATAAAAATTTAAAGCAATAACATTATTAAAGACATCTACCACAACCCCAACAATATCTACACTTTAAAAGCTATCACTTTAAAAGCTGCATAAAATCCATACCCTTCACCTTAGCATGTAGAATCTGCACCATAGTCAAAAACATCTCCAAACAATCTGACTTAAGGAACTACAAAGTAATCTAACTAGAAGAAAATATCCATCACAACTTATAGACAAAGGTATCCAACTGGCGAAAAATATACCAGTAGAACAATTGAGAACCCCCCCAAAAACGAAACAAAGAACAAATCCTAACATACGTCTCCACACATAACACAAACAATCCAGAACTTTTCACAGAGATAATGAAAAACCTCGTCCTACTTAACTAAAACAGCAAACTAAACAACTTTCTTAAGACAATAAAAATAAAAAAAGCAAACGCCAACCCAAATACCTAAAATGCATTCTTACTTCATCCAAACTCAATCAACACACAACACAAAGATCATAAAATGCAACAAATAATGATGATATAACATTAGAGGGAAACACATACACATTCAAAAACCCTACACAAACATTCAAAATAAAAAAGACCTAGATTTCACTGCCAAAAATTTGATCTATGTAATAAAATGTGCAATATGCGAGAAATCCATTCATAGGCACCACTAAAACCCTCTGTGGTAGAGTAGCCTTGCATCGATCCAACATTAAAATCACAGAAAATAGACACCTGCATGTTTCACAATACATACATACATGCAGTGGAGGCAAATTTAGGATAATGCCCATTTTTCAAACAGACAACTACTTTTACTTACTAACACAAGAAAAAAATTTCATAAAATTCACCCCCGCATTAAACAAATCCCAATAACAACACATATAAATAAGCAAGATACAAAATACACTTACACATGCTTATACACGTGTGCACCCCTCCACACGAATTAAGACAAGCATGATAAGTGATACTCACGCACACGTACCCTGAAAACACACACACTCATGCACGCATACCCTGCATGGACATGCACACACACATCCAATATAATACCGACTCCCCAAACTAATCAAATAACTAGAAACAAAATGCACTATTCTGCCCACATTGAAGGAAAAAAATCTCTCTAGACTAAGGCAATTTTAATCAATGCACGTGTGTGTGTATGTATGTGAGTGTGTGTGTGTATATATATATATATATATATATATATATATATATACAAACACACACACCTATACACACACACTCACACACACATATATATATACAAACACACACACCTATACACACACTCACACACACACACACACATATATATATATATATATATATATATATATATATATATATAACCTTTGATATCAACAATTAATCAATTTCTCCGATCCTTTTAAATAAGGCTCTAATCTTTGCTAAAAGAAATTCTAACTTAACTCAATTAGAAATTAAATTAATTCTCCTAGCCAGAAAGTCCCTTATACAATTTAACAATAAGTTTTGGACTAGAAAAGACACCCCTAATAATTTTGACATTTTAATGGTCCTCCTGACTCTGCAGAGGTTACAGATTTAGTAGAGCTCTTCTTACTGAAAGAACTTAAATACCATTTTAAACATATTTAAGGGGGCTTTTATAGAGACGATGCCCTTTTCACTACAACAGGCAGGCCAAGAGTGTACAACAAAACAATTAAATAATTACATAACTTTTTTAATAACTTTGGCCTTTCTATAATTATCGAACCAAACAAAAAAAAACTTCAAATTTTCTAGACATTACACTTAATCTTAACACCGAGACTTATAGTCCCTATCATAAACCCAACCTTACGCTTTTATACATCCATAAATTTTCTAACCACCTCAACTCAATTATAAAATCTATAGTATCATCCGTCTCTAGAAGAATTTCTACTCTTTCTGCCGATAAAAAAACCTTTAATCAAAATACTACTTTCTTCAATAATGCCTTAAGGAATTGAGGATACAATGAAAAGATTAAATACAACGATTATGCTCCTCCTGCTGGCCACCTTAAATCTGTAATCACACACAATATGACTCACAAGAAACCAGTTCAAATAACAAGATCTGCCGCAATCAATAGCAATGAACCACTCTGCATATATAATCGAAACCAACATACTAATCGTAATACCTTTAACCCACCCATTCGCATCAGGAGAAAGAAAAATATTTGGTTTAATCCTCCATTTAGCATAAATGTCAAAACCAATATACCTAAGGAATTCTTCAACATTGTACAAAACTCTTTCAAATACCCACACAGATATAGTTCTATTTTCAATAAAAACTTAATAAGGATTTCTTATTCAACTATGCCTAATTTAGCACAAAGAATCTTAAGATCTAATAACAAAAAAATTAAATCAGCCCAAGAAATCCCTTTAAATTAAACCCCAAACTAACTGCAATTGTAATAACAAACATCTTTGCCCACTCAATAATGATTGCATCCATAAAGATGTTCAATATTCATGCACAATTACAGAGCTCCAACGCAATTCTCCCATAACAGACACTAATATTTTGTCATCAAGTTATCCCTCTCCCCCTTCCATCTGATATATTTAATAATCCAATAAACCATTCAAGCAGCCCCTCTATTTACAATCATACAACTAGCAATAATAATAATAATAATAATAATGATGAGAATAATAATATTTCTCCTAACAGCTATCCGAACACTAACAACACTCATTATCCCCTCCAAAATAATCCTCCTACAAACATTGTCCCGCCTTTTGTTTATCACAATGAACAAAATTCAAACTATTTCCCTTGTACAAATCAGCAAATTAATATTAATTTCAGACCTCGAGCTGTTAATAAAGTACATACATATATCGGCGCTACTTCAACATTAATTAAGAAAAGAATATCAAACCACACTTCTTCTTTTAACAACCAAAATTCTAATAATAACCAAGGAACTTCTCTAACCACTTTAATTAACTTCTCTAACCACATTAATTAAATTTAATTCTAACAATACCCCCCTTTCTCAATTAAATGGACTATCCTAAAAAAGGTTAAGTCTTATACTCTAGGCTCTTAGTCATGTCGCTTCTGCACAACCGAAGCTATAACTATAATTACTTGCCCTCAAAGTAGTAATATAATAAACTCTAAAAACGAATTGATCTCCTACTGCAAACATAAGTCCAAATTTAAATATGGCAAATTTGAAATTACATAGCTATTAAATTAACCTTTCAGATATATACATTTTTCTATAATATTATAGTTTTTTATACATAATCTCTTAGCATTTTATAACTTTGTAATTTTCATTATAATTCTTTATTTCTTTTTCGTTTGGCCGGTTTTACATCTGCAATTTCCATTTTAGTGTTTAAATAATCCTATAAATCAAATATATCCATCTACCTACACATTTAGATTCTGTATGCATGTTTACTTATATTTTATTATGCCCATTTACTTACATACTTACTTGCCTTGTGCCGGCAATCCTCACCCCTTAATTTTCCCCCCCTTTAACTCTTCATTTATTTAATCATCTATTTACTTATATGTATGTATATATATATGTTTGTGTATATGTGGGTGTGTTTGTTGTGTATATATGTATGTATACGTGTAATTGTATGTATTGATATATATGTATGTATGTATGTATGTATGTACATGTGTATGTATTTAACTTATCATTCTTCTCATTTCATTTGCTTCCTTTAATGACTCCTGCTGATAATTTAATTCTTAAGTAATAATTTGTATATTTCAGTTGTCCCCCTTTTTTGCTTTAAATTTGGTGCCATTTCAATGTCATCCTGTCTGGGTCATTTTGACATTGCCTTTTCTATTCTAAAATTAATCACCATCCAATTTTTTAAATTTGTTTCTCTTCTTCTTCACTCATTTTTCTTAAATCAGCCCAGCCTTGACAGTCGTGTTTTAAATTCTTCCATTTCTTTTTTCTATGCATATCTTATCTTTCTTTTAATAATATTATTTGAACTCATTCACTTTTTCTTTGTGAATTTCCATGGATTTCTGCCTTTTGGATTAGTTCCAATTTTTTTTTTTAATTACATTTTCACCCCAAAGGCACATTGCCACTTTGCTGTAGGGGCTACTATCAGAGACATAGGCATCAAGGGTAATGTGTAGGGAGTTGGGCACCAAGATGTTGGTTCACGTTGCACTTGAACTTCTGCATGTCAGTACAGTCGGGGAAGCAGGGACCCAGAAGAGAATTCCAAAGTCTAGCTGTTCTGGGGAAGAAACTACTGGAGTAGAAGGCTCTCTCGCATCTAGGGATCTCTACTGTGAAGGGGTGGGTTTAGCTGCTTGTCGGGTTTGTCGGGGAGGGGTATTTACGTCGAGGGGCCACAAGTGCTTGCAGTTCGTCAGAGCATTCACCATTAAAATACTTGTAGAACAAGCAGAGGGATGCAGCATTTCATCGATGGGACAGAGGCTGAAGTTTAGATGACAGTTCAGCACCTATCAGATTGGCGACTCCCTTTTGAATCTTGTCTAGGAGCGAGAGACTAGTAGCAGATGCACCAGCCCAAATATGACAACAATACTCCATACATAGGCCAATAGTGGCCTTATAGAGGTATAGGGTTCTTTCGGGCATTAGTATCTTTCTAGCACAATAGAGAGAACCTACCTTCTTCGCAGCAATCCTGGCGATACTCTCAATGTAATTGTTCCAATTCATGTGTCCTGTGAACGTTAGGCTAAGGAGTTTAAAAGAAGTACTTTCAGATAAAGAGTCATTAGCCATTGCTATTGGTGGTAGAGAAGGTTTCTTGTAATTATTGAAAGAAACGAGTTTAGTCTTGGCAGCATTGAATGTGACCATCCATTTATGTCCTCATTCCACTACAGATCGAAGGTCATCCTCTAGTGTTTCTGCCATTTCCTTAGATATGTGTTCATTTGTTTTTGTGTCGTGTCTGTTATAGAGCGTGGTGTCGTCAGCATATATACCCATCTCACAGGCAATTTTGTCAGGGAGGTCATTTAGGAATAACAAAGGTCCAAGGATAGACCCCTGAGGCACTCCCGCATTTATATCATATAGTTTAGATGTACGACTGTCGAGGACAACTTGGATTTTTCTCTTATCTAAGAAGAATTTAATTATGTTATGTATTCTTCCAGTGATACCATATGATCTGATTTTCCTGAGAAGTCTTTTATGCCATACCCTGTCAAAAGCCTTAGATATATCTAGAGCTACCGCTCTACCCTCCCCTGCTTTGTCCAGTGAATGGTATATACGTTCTGAGATTACAGTTAGAATGTCTGATGTGAAACAGGCTTGCCTAAATCCATATTGTTGGTCAGTCAGAAGTTTAGCATCTGTAAGGTGATGGACTAGAGCATGGTTAATTATGGTCTCAAATATTTTGGCGAAAAGTGGGAGGAGGCTAATAGTGCAATAATTTACTGGATCAGTTCTTTCCCCAGAATTCTTGAAAACTGGTACTACAGAAGCAGTTTTCCAGCAGGCAGGAAAGCATTTGTTGTGAAGTTTGGAGAGAATTGGAGCTACTTCAGCAGAGCACTTTTTTAATAGCACAGCCGGGATGAGGTCAGGTCCACATGCTTTTGCAGTATCAAGATTTCTTATGATAGCATACACCTGAGAAGGGGTGATTTTTAGATCATCTAGTGTGGCGTCTGTCTGCAAAGGAAAGTCAGGGAGGGGCTGGTTGGCAGGGTCCAGTGTGGAGTTGGAGGCAAACCGACTGCCAAGCATGTTAGCCTTCTCAGTTGCAGAGCAAACAACCTCGTGATTGTTGGATAGTGGGGAATTGTTGATTGCCCATTATTTACTACACTGTTGTAGATTTTCCAGAAGTCGCGGGTTCCTAATTTTTTGCTTTGATGCGTTTTTTGGTGGTTTCAGTAAATTCTCTCTTAGCTGTTGCTATTTCTTTCTTACAGTTACGTTTGGCTTCTATATACTTCTGCCTGTTTGAACTGGACTTATGTCAGTTAAATTTGCGGTATGCATGCTGCCTTTGCACTATGGCAGCTGCACAACCATTGTGGAGAGTGGGGCTTGCTATAAAATTTGCGTGTGGGAATATGTGCTTCAATTGCCATTTTGAACCATTCAGTGGCCTCATTTGTGCAATGTTCAGCAGGAAGTGAAAAGATATTTTGCCATGGGGCGTCCCTGATAATATCCCTGATGGCTTCCCAGTCAGCCTTTTTATAATATCTCGTTGTTTTGAGCAGTGGCTCTTCGATTTTGGCTCTAAAGTTTAGGGCTATTTCAACCATAACCACTGCATGATCGGCGTTCCCAAGTGGGCTGTGGGCATTAGTTACACAGTCATCGGGAACTGTGGTCAGAAACAGATCTAGAAGTCATGTGTGTTGTTCTTGCTGGTCTGGGAAACGGGTTGGAAACGTAATCATCTGTGATAGGGAATGAGATATAGAGAAGTTATGTGTTGTGATACCAGCTGCGTCTGTGTGAGTAGAAAATCCAAGCCAGTTGCTGTGGTGGACATTGAAGTCACCAAATACATGCACTTGTGCACTAGTGTCGAGGGAAAGTGCTGTATCTATGCTGTCAGAGACTTTGTTTATTAGGGTACAGTCCTGGGTCGAGGGAGAGCTGTAGAGAAAATAAAAGTAGCTAATGTTATGTTGCATATTAAGTCTAAAGCACATAAAAGTTTGATCGTCCGATTCTAGTTTAGTTTCTCTAATTAAGGGGAGGGAGTTTCGAATATAGACTCAAAACCCGTGCATATGCCTGTCAGAGTTCTTACGGCAGAGTGGGAGATATCCAGGCATGTTAAAGTAGTTAGAGGGGATGGAGGAGTGTAGGCTAGTCTCACTTAATGCTAAGATATCTGGGATGTTTGTTAGGAGAAATGCTTCAACATTATTTAAATTAGTCCTAAGCCATGGATGTTCGTAAATGCAAGCCTCAAGGGAGAAGGCAGGTTGGTTTTGCTTCAGTTTAGGCCTGGTTTTAGCGTAATTTTCTATTGTACTGTCATCATTTTTTTTTTTTTTAAGAGTTTCAGTTTAGGTAAGGGGTGCTGAACAAGTGGTTATGCAGAATACCAGACATGCAACACAAGCAGACCATCAGTTGTCCTTCCATCTACTAGGATTGTGGCCTCGGGATAGTCAATCAGGGATGAGTGCAGGGTTCCTTTCCATTCGCGACATGGCACTACAAACAACCCGATATTATACAACTGTTGATGGAGCAGCCACTCTAGGCGCTACCAAAGAGTTAGGGCTCCCGTACTACCAGTCGGGAACAGCAGCCAGGAACTGTCTATCCAGTACCCTCAACCCATCAGACGATGGTCAACCCAATCTACTTGCACTGACATTACAGCATTCAAGCACTCGCAAGTGCCCAGTTCAAGGGATAGGATTCCCTTGGATTTTACTTGTGGAAATTTAATCAACTTTTTTGGATTTTACCGTTATTGGATAATTTACCCTCCACCAGATTATCCATTCACGTGAAATCACCTTTTTCTTCACCCTATTCCCTCTGCTTCACTATTTTTTATCAAGTAAGATCTTTGACTTACTTGTAGTTTTATTAAATCCTTTTGCAAGCAAAATCCGATCCCGCATTTTGCTAAATCCTACCCTCTGATGAGAAGGAAAGTATTTCTTCGAAATTCTGCGGATTAAGGACTATCCGCTTATTTTGTGCTTCCTTTTTTAAAATGAAATATGTTTTTAACTCATTTTCAAAGTGTTTTTTAACATGTTTTATTAACTACTTGTTCTTATATATATATATATATATGTGTGTGTGTGTGTGTGTGTGTGTATACCCTTACTCTTATTTTATTTCTTTTTTATATATTTATCATTTATTTTCCATTTTATTTATGTATATATATATGTATGTATGTGTGTGTGTATGTGTGTTTGTATTGGGGACCGACCTTGTGCCTAGCCAGGCCCTCATGGTGAGACAAGTAGGAATGCACACAAACACGTGCACATGTAGAAAGAAGAAATCACAGATTCTAACCCATATGCACACAAGTCAATAACCTTTACACACATGCATGTACACATTGACACATGCACACATCAAAAAGGCAAAAAATCATAAAAATATTAACCAAATGGACTTAACACCTACCACCCACTAAATGAACTTAATACTGACCGAGTGAACTCTTAACAAATCTCATTGGTGGAGACATCCAGTCTCACATCCGCATATTTTTTGAAAGCACAATCGTGCGAGCTGAACTAAAATGATCTCCAAAAGGGAATTCCATAAACATTTTCACCAAAAACCAAACTTCTAATTAAAAAAACTTTTAAACTAAAAAATATCTGAAGAGTGCAAAATAAGGCTCAAAACTTGTTATGAAAATATTTTAAAATATTAAAAAATGATAAAAGTCTTAAGAACCAACAATTGTAGCTGGCTACATTCTTTTAAATATCTTTTATATATATGTATATGAAAATATTTCTCATATATACATATATATATAGACACACACACACACACACACACACACACACACATCCATGCACTGATTGCAATTTCAATCTTCCTCGTTTTATAGAAGAAATCATACATCAAAATCTTTTGCCTTGGCATATATATAACAAATAAATGATAAAGACCTATATTCTAAATTTCAAGTTGTTGTCCAAGATGTTTTTCAGGCTTTAAGAAGATTATAATACTATTCTATGGTTAGAATTTTATGACAATTGGTTAAAAAAAAAAACACTATATTTTCAAATCAGTAAAATATGCCAAAATTAGCATACATTTATTTATATAGAGTCCTAGCTTTAGTTTTGCTACTTTGGGATAAATTTTGCTTAAGATTTTTTTTTGCTTGGTTGTCTCCCCTGTGATCTTGTCAGGCCACTAATATATACCATTTTTTTTTTTTTGGCAATTTTATAAGTTCAAAATTTTAGCGACTATTGATCAGAATTTAACAAATGAAGATTCGTTGTAAAGCTAATGACCTGAATTGTGTAGTGGGCTATGAGACATTTGTCTTTAAGGTCGCATATTAAAGGGATCATCCATCATCCAGAGGCTATTTTTGGCACTTTTTACAGCCATAAAATGTTTCAATCATAGTTGTTTGTTTTCCTAGTTTTGCATATGAATTACAAAATATCTGATAATTCTTCCCAAACCTCTGGCCTTTGGTATCCATACATAATGCAAATTTCACAGTATGTAAAGATTACTTGATACTGGAGATATTCATAATCGTACCCTATTTCCAAAAGAGGGGAGATATAACATAGAAATATTTGGAATGGAGTCTCCCCTTGCTGCCATTTCAGATCATTTGAAACCATAGCAGCAAGTTTGTCTCCCTTCCATCAAGGCCAGAGGTTTTGGGGGAAAAATATATATATAAGAACAAATAGTTAATAAAACATGTTAAAAAACAAAAACATATTTAATTTTAAAAAGGAAACACTAAATAAGTGGATAGTCCTTAATCTGTGGAGTTTCAAAGAAATACTTTCCTTCTCATCAGAGGGTGAGCTTTTATATATATATATATTAAAATTTACAATTAAATTTATTATTTGACTGAATACTCTTGCAAACTGTCGAACAATAAATTTTATTGTAAATTTTAATTTACGGTTTAATTTCTTTTCTCTTAAAATAAGCTCTATTTTCTATTGTGTTTGTATTGAGCTTTTTAATTTGGTTGGGATTAATATATAACTATATAAATATTGGTATTTATATTAGAGTCAAGTTTCTCGTTGCTTGTATCAGGTAAACACCACATTCAATTTGCCTTTTTTATTTTGTATATGTTTTATTTTTATAATAACTTAATTCATAGTTTCAATAGGCAAAATAAAAATTTATTTTAACTTGAATCATATGATGATATGGACGGATAATTTTTATCCTGTCTACTGAAACAATTTGTAATGAATTAAGTTAATACACTTGAGGTTGTAAAAATAAAAAAAAACATTCAGCTCTACTAACATATTGAGCACTCTTTACCTTGTTTTTTACCACATATACCTCTTATATATATATGTAAGAGAAAGAAAATTAAAACTGTAAGTTGAAATTTACAATCAAATTTATTGTTTAATTTTGGACTTTATTACCTCTAAAGAATTATTTTCTTTCTCTTGTAATAAGCTCTACTCTCTATTGTGTATTGAACTTTTTTAATCGGTTGGGATTAAATTTTCTATATATAAATAATGTTATTTATATTAGATTGAAGTTTATCATTGTGTATATCAGGTAAACACTACATCCTTTTGATATATATATATATATATATATATATATATATATGTCTAAATAAATAATAGCGATCACCATTCAATTTCAAGCAACGTCGGGTAATTCTGCTCATAGTTTATAAAGTTGTATTCAGCTTAGCATAGTAAAATACAAACATATATCTGTTGGGTCTTCCTCCTTGTGCAGATATAAAAAAAATCAAGAAATTTTTTTTGTTATAAATATCACTGGTTTATTTAAAAAATTTTCTTTTTACAAAATAACAAATCAAAAACACACACACAGCTTTTTTAAAATGAATCAACTATAAAAAAGAACTCAACACATTTTCAACTGTTGTAATTCTGTAAGTAATTTGTCTGAACCTTTCGTCCATCTTCATTCTTTTGTTTTCCTTCGCAAAGAGTATTTGTTCTTAGCAGCAGTATAAAGTCTTTGATAAGGCGTGTTGCACTCGGAGGGCGTGGCTGGAATCCCAATAGCACGTCGTACTGTGGGTAACTGGAAGGCGAGGTTCTGTGACAATCCGTAAAGACTAGAGCATAACCAGTACCAACACATACACTGAAAAGAAGAAGAAAATGGCTATTAAACAAGAATTTAAAAACATTTGTTTTTATGGAAACTGCTCCAAACAAAGTTTGAAGCCACTTGATGTAAGAGCTAACAAGAACGAAAGAGGATACATTACCTGGAAGTAATTCATTCAAACTCCTCAGCAGTTTAAAATTCACAGGCAACAGGAGTTAGAACAGAAACATTGAGGGCATTGCCAAGGCTGCTGCAATAACGGTGGACTCTTTCTATCATGCTAAAAAGTTATTTACATTTGAGAGTATCCTGTATGTCTACAAGGCCACTATTCGCCCATGTATGGAATATTGTTGCCATATTTAGGCTGATGCATCTGCTACTAGTCTCTCCCTCTTAGACACGGCTAAAAAGAGAGTTGCAAACCAAATAGATCCTACACTGTCAGCTAGGCTTCAACTGCTGTCACATCGACGAAATATTACATCTGTCTGCCTGTTTTACAAGTATTTTTATGGTTGGTGCTCCAATGAACTACAAGCCCTTGTACCCCCTTAACATAAATACTACCCACAAACCTGAGAAGCAGAAAATCACATTCCTACACAGTAGAAATACCTACATGTAAGAAAGCCTTCTACTGTAATGTACCATCAATAAAAGTGCATATACTAAAAAATGTCTGCAAACTTATTAAAGGTACCTTGTATATTATTTAGCATCAAATCCAATAATTTTGGAAAAAGGTTTTATACTTCAAGTTCTTTATATCTTCAAATGACCAGTATCTTCAGACAGCCTGATCTGGTAACAACAGAGTACCTATTTACAATGTCTTCCCTCGGGACATTGAGAAAAGGAACAAAAATAAAAATTGTCTCAGTTGTAAAGGATTGCTCCTCCACTGAGAACCAGAAATTGAAGTGCAGCATCTGAAGAACAGATACTACACTTTGATCTTGGCCTGGCAACAACAGTAGTTCAAAGGATTGAGATCTGGGGAATCAGGAGGGGAAATGGTGGTGGTGGTGGTGGTGGTGGTGGTGAGGGTCACATGATTAGGAAATAACTCCTTTCGCTGTTGGATTTAAAAATTTGTTATTAAACTTTCATTAAGTGAATTTTCCTTAACGTTTTCTCAACTATGAATCTCACACATGCATAATGTAAGTCAATTTTTTGTACTTCAAAATTAGAGAGTTCATTCTCTTTATCATTAAAATTCAACTATTCAGAGATAACTTGAATATCGCCCAAGGGAAGTAACTCCGAATCTACTGAGCCAACAAGGTGATCTTATTATAAGTTGTTTTTTTTTCCATGGTATCAAAAGTAATATTGTACCATCATATCATAGTTACAATACAAGTATCATAATTAAATAGCAATAATTTTAACCGATATTGATATGAATAAAATTAAAGCATATCATATTTATAGTATCAAAGATGTTACACAATCCCAGATATATTTTTATTAATATTTAGCAATAAGTGTCATATTTACTGATTTGATATGTGAACGACCTTTTGAAAAATAAATCGAATTTCTGAAGATTCATAACCGAAATACTGTCTTCGATTGTATTCATTCATACTTTGTTTCACCATTCCTTTTCTTCTGCATTGCAATTAGCCTTCATAAATACTCACATACCTGTTTAATAGCAATGCTTTAAGAAAACTGCATTTCTATTTTAAAGTGTTAAAAATTTTGTTGTTTGTGCATAATAATAGGATTTCAAATAAAGACATTTTAGGTCAAAACACCATTGTGTACTTATCTGTCATGTCAAAATTAATAAAAATTCCAATAAATTCCAAAGAATAATTTAGAATAATTTTTTTTTAACAAAAACCGCCGATATTAGCAATCCTCCATTTTTTTTTTTAAATAGTAGATTATAATTATTTTGTCAAAATCATAGACAGTAGTTACCTCCTCTAGATTTTAAGAACTATTCAACATTAACAAATATGATAAAACTATAAGTCGATAAATTTTATTTTATTTGTATTTATATTTTTACTCAATCATTTTTTGTAATTTTTACTAATTTCGACATGACAAGTAAGTACGTAACAGTGTTTTTACCTAAAATATGTTTGTTTGAAATCCCATTATACTGCCAATACACCTAAATTTTAAATTCAAAAACAAAAGCGGGAAAACGTTGTGGATGTCAGATATTAAAACAATCTTTTTTTACTTACACTGGGGACATTAGCTCCAATGGGGATCATCAAAATACTTAATCCTCTTACGAGATTAGTGACGGCTCTTGTGAACAGAGTGGAGTTGGTCCGCTGCAGAGCATAAATCTGGAACAAAAAAACATTACAAATTTTTATTTTATTATCCAAAGATTTTTGTAGCACTTGAAATAATTTTAATTAAATGTAATTTTGGTTATAGTCAGCTAACATACTTCCTAACTTCAGTATTTCTATTGTGAAATGATTTATTGAAATGGAATAGAAGAAAAGGAAATTATTGAAAAGTATACAATAAAAATTAACAAAATTATACAGATGAAAATAACACAATTAATTTTTTTTTTTCAATAGTTATCTGCAAGAATTCCTGTGATGATGGAGAATCAAAGCCAACTATGTTGGGAATATTATGTGTTGGATATGTTTTTTGTGATGTTTGAAATTTTGTTATTTTGATTTCAATTTGTATTTTTTATATTTTCATAAACATTTATTCATCATAAAAATTGAATTAAAAACAAAACTTTAATTATTATAATTTCATAAACATATTTCTCAAAAATTTCAAATAAAATAAAAACTTTTATTTTTTAAATCGTATTTTGCTTTCATTAATTCCATTCTACCGTGAATAACAATGACACGTTAAGAATGTTTACTGATTGGGGGTGATTGCATGCAGATTAGGAAGGAATCCATTGGTCATTGATCTTGAAACTTACTTCAATGATGGTCAAATTCACCAGTCCTAATGAGATGGGTAGGATCCACGTACTGTCGGGAAGGGTCATATTCTTGAACCAAAGTGTGCCCTCGTGGACAAGTTCGGGGTGAAATAGAGAATTTTCTGTAAAGAAAATTTGAGAATCAAATCATTTGTCGGACTGGAATCATATTGTAAAGTAGACAGAAACAGGAAAAGAAATATCAGGAAAAGATGCCCTGGAACCTGAGTGAAAGGAAAAAGAAAAGTTTAGCAATCACTTGTTTTTTTTCTTTTTATTCATCATTCATTAGCTGACCTCATTTAATTTTTATCATTCAAATTAGCTGATCCTTATTCAATCTGATGTTGTTCCGCATTGAATTATCTCCCTTGAATAAGAACTCACCATTTCCTAGATAACTAACTAGCAGGGGATGGTATGGGGGGGGGGCGGGCATAAAATATGCTTAAATATGATATTTTAATTTGTCCAAATTTCGTATATATAATTATAGAGTTGTGATATCAAAAGAAAAAAAAAGTATTTGGGTGCCATCAGCTAGAATCGAACCCAAAAGTAAAACTGTAACATTCAAAGCTGAAGATGTTACCACTGAACCAACGTGCCATGCATGTGAATTGATTAAAAATAAACTAAGATGAATGTACGAAATGTCTAATGATTTTTTTTCAATTTTGACCCAGTTTTGATCCCTTAAAAACTATTTTAACTGCCTAGACTAATAAAAAAAAAAAACAGTCCATAAAAATTCTAACCATTTGAGGCCCCTAGCGCCGCTCTGTGACTTTTAGTTTTGGAGGAGATATAGTTTGAAAATATGGAGACAGACAGACATATAGCCTTTTATATATTAGATTATGCATGTTTGTACTTTACTATGCTGCAATGAATATAACTTTATAAACTATGATCAGAAAAATCTGACATTGCTCGGGATCAAATAAGGATCAGTTCTATGTACTTTATCACAATGTTTTCAATGTGATCAAACCAACAAAATCTTCTGTTCTTCACACATCTCTCCATAATGTCCAGATTTAAACTTCCTCTGAGGTCACCAGATCTAAGCTAGTCTTTAACATTCACATTACACATCCATTTTATCATTTTCATATCATTTCTCTCCATGCAACGCATATCCTCAACCTCTACTGGCCAGGTTTCACTTCTATACATCATCACACTGCGTACACATGCTGATCAGCTCGTCCCTTGATTGACCGTGAAGTTCCCTGAACTTACTCCATCCAATCGTAACTCTTGCAATCAAACCAGCACCTGCTCCACCCTGTACTCCAATTATATCAACAAGATAACAAAACTTCTCAATAGCTTTATACGAGGTGCCTTCAATAAGTTTCCAAACTTTTCTTGTATGGACACTTTTATTGATAGTACACACATAAAACTCTTGTCCCCTTTGAAGTAATCTCCTCCAGCTGCAATGCACTTGTACCGTTCCAATAACTTCTGGAAGGCCCATGGAAGTCCTCTTGCATGAACATGTCAATGACCCTTGTCACAACTTCTTTCATCTCTTCAATTGTCTCATAAAGTTTTCCTTGAGCTTAGGAAATAACTAAAAGTCACAGGGAGCAAGGTCTGGACTGCGGGATCTGAATTGATCAGCTAGACCATCACCCTGCTGTCATGAAAATGTCTTTCCTTCCAATCTTCTCTGAGCACCCTTGGACAAACTTCATGCAAATCTTCTGCATGTTCAGTTCCATGCGAATAATAGTGTGTACAGTTCCCACACTGACATCAAACTGCACTTATTGTCTCTACAGACACACGACGGTCCTTATCCATGAAATTCTTTATTTGGTCAATCAACTCTGGTATTCTGACTTCCTTACTCCTCCTTCACCTCTCATCATCCCTCACAGACTCCCTGCTTAACTTGAATCTCTTATCCCACAAAAACTGATGCTAGATTCATGCAAGATATTCCAAAAGCAGTCTGAAGCATTCCATACGTTTTTGTGTCAGTTTGTCCACGTTTAAAACAGAATTTTATTGCATATCGTTCTTCTAAAGTGTTCTCACATCCAGATTGCAATTTTGAAATTCACCAGCTGTGACAATCATGCTTTAGTAAGGTGTATTCCAATTTCTGCTGTAGCTGTTCATTTGAACCTGAAATCCTAAAAAATTGGTCAGTTATCTCATAAGATGTATAGAAATAACATACTGAATTTTCAAGAATCTACGACAATTTTAAATGCCTGTACAAAAAAAAGTCTGGAAATTTATTTAAGGCATCTCATATCCCAGTTATACTTGAACTCTGGAATCTTTATGTCAAACTCAAGAGCTTATATGGAATTGTGGATGGAAGTTGGAAATTACGACATCCAGAACATTGTAAAAATTACAACCGAGATGAATAATTTGAGTAATACACTTTGTTTTGTAAATTTCACATGGTTTGATGCTTCAGCAACAAATAATTTCAGCATCAACCTCTGTAATGTTGTCCAACATGTAAAGGAACCCACATGTTGTAACCTCAGTCGCAAAGTAGACACAAAAAATAGAAAAAAAAACTTCACTCACTTTTTCTTTCTTTCTTTTTTTTTTTTTTTTACATAGGCATCACCACTTATCAAGGCCCAGAGGCCACTCGAGGATAAGGGTTTCTAACAACAACATTTATTTTCTCATTGTTACAGCTGTGACATCACCCACGATTGTCTTCTCGAACATCGTCCACCCCTTTCGCGTTATATCCTTTTAAAATTTTTTATTTTTCCCTATCAATGACGTCATTTTGCATGCATTTGCGTCCACGCTATGTTACACTTCTATTCAAACCTATGCAACTGCGTTTTTATGCCTGCCAGTGTCCACCAATCACAATCAAGGTTAGCATTCATTGTTTCAATTTAGTCTCGATTCAGATATTTACTGTCTCATTTAGGAATTTCTCATGCAGTGTTTATAATTAACTATGCAAAAGTGCAGTACAGTTAACAGACGAAAAATCGAGAGCAGTAAAAGGAATATTTGCTTAGAGCAGGTATGTATCAAACTCGTCAAATGAGATTGAAATAGTTGTAGTTTTTTCGATTTTATAACCAATCCCATTTTTGCTCTAACCAAAAGTGCCTCACATTAAAAATTGACATTGTGTATAATTCTGCCCTCATGGGGAGGTAAGCAAATGTGAAACAACTGCCATTCAATTTCACTCCTGTGCAGCTCGGCAAATTTAGTAGTTCTGCTTCTTAAAAAACAAACACACACACAAAGATGCACATGCATATACAAAAATACATTCTAGTTTCAATTTCGCTTTCAAAGTCGATCTGTGGTTATACTGAATAACTGTACTTGGTCATGACGGCCAAATGTGATGTGATGTCAGAAATTGCCACCAGTGATTTATACAATAATTTTGCCTTTTTTATTTATTTATTTTTTTATAATGAAAATAAAAAATATTATCCACAAGAAATTATTTTTAGTAGTTTTAAAAATGAAAAATATTTTGAAAGTTTTAATAAACCTATTGTGAAATGAGGTCAGGTATTAAAAAACAAACAAAAACATGATAACTTATACAGAGAATAGCTTCCAAACACATGACTGCAAAAAGGATGAATATTCAAGTTTATGTAGGTCTTGCTAAAAACAATAAAGAAAAATAAAATAAAATAAAGAGGCAACTTACCTAAATTCATTTCTGGTGTAAAACCGGTCATATATCGTAGCGTGAACGAAAGAGCAATCCACATGGGAAGTTGTATCCATACTAGTACCGACGCTTTTCCAGGATGGCAATTTTCTTGGATATAAAGGTCTCGCACAACTTTTTTCATCTGAAGGTAATAAATTTGAAAGAAAGTTACAAGAAAATGACTTGATTAAACCTTCAATAAGTGCTACTCTCAAGATACAATCCATACAATACTACTAAAACTTTGATGCAAACAAAATCCACAAAGTTTTAGTAGTAGGCAGATAGAAAATTTGTATCTTTATTCTATTGTATGTCAATAACGTGGTTACTGTAGTACCGAGTTGAACACAACTTGTTTGTGCTAAGTTGAGTGCACAGAGGTAGAAAGATCGAGGCTGACATAGATTAAACCGATCGACTTCCCTTGACAATGTGTACATCTGCATGCAGCAAGGGGTCATGCCACAGGTCAGTGAGTGTATTTTGAGTGCAAGCCGGTTAACGGAGGTTACAGCCCCAGACACATACCTTAAAATAAATAGGGATGCATATGTGTTTTGAAACAGTTCAGTTCGAGTTTGAGAGTTCAACAGTCATCAGTTATTCTAAGAAGATAGAAGACTTTTCGTGGGGATGACAAGAGAGCGATGTATGGCAGATAAATCGATCTAAAAATTTCCACCCTCCTAAGGATGAGCAGGACAGGGATGCAACATTCGACCGTGAAACTGAATAAAGTTCCAATTGTCCAGAAAAATGAGACTTGCATCAGTTCTATGCATGAGAGAGCTTTTGTTTCAGGTACACTGACGTCAGGACACAAACCACTTGAGGACATGGCAAGAGATGTGAAGAAAATATAAGGTACATTCTTCTGCTTCATTTTTATAAACTACTCAAAAGGGCTGATGTGCTGTAAAAAAAAAAAAAAAATGAACACTGACACAATATAAGCAGACCCCCCCCTCATCCCCCGCAACAATTCAAATGACACCGATCTTGACAAACGACCCATCAAGCAGACGAGATATCAGCCTCTTCATTTAAAGGTAGTGTGCTTTTTATGGTTCACACCATGGGAGTTGCTATGCTATGCCCAGGACATAACAGACCTTCCAGACGTCACCATGGCGTGGAGACAAAGATACTCTCCCTGGAAAGCGATAGAAAATGTATTTATCAGTTCATTCTTTACAGTCATTTCATCCTCCATTCAAAGTTACGACAAGATTAAATTCTTGGACCTTTAATATTTCTGTTATTCATATATGACCTCGTTCATAAAATAGTGTTTGTGATGGGTATATTTGCTGATGACACCACTCTTTATAATAGTCATGAGAGAAAAATGAATGTACACAAAGCCAAAGCAATAGCAAAAGATCTTCAGTCTATAGTGGAATGGGGTCATAAATGGATAATAATATTTAATGCTACTAAGATTAAGCTTCTTTCCTTTAACAATTACAAAAAAACGTTCTCAACCACCGATTGCCATGACAAACAGCAACCTTCCTGAGAGCTCATCATTCAAACTCCTAAGTTTGGAATTCACAGGCAACATGAATTAGAACAAATACATTAAGGATACTGCCAAGGCTGCTGCAAAGATGATGGACTCTCTCTACTGTGCTAGAAAATTACTCGTACATGAGTATCCTAAACCTCTACAAAGCCACCATTCACCCATGCATAAAGTATTGTTGCCACATCTGGGATGGTGCTTCTATCACTAGTCTCTCACTCTTTGACAAGGTTCACAAAAAGAGCCTCCAATCAAATAGGTTTCACACTGTCAGCCAAGCTCCAACCTCTGACCCATCACTGCAATGTTATATCCTTGTGCCTATTTTACAAGTACTTTAATGGAATGTGCTTTGATGAACGTGTGGCGGGGATTGATGTGTTTTTGTAGTGGAGAAAAATGTGTCGCTTAGTTTGCCCATCCTGCTGCTATCTCTTCTATCCATTTTGATTTCTTAAAGTCATTCCCGGGGGTACCTACATGTAGGATCTGACCAACTTTCCTTTGACGTCCTTTTCGGGCACCTGGATTATCCAACACTTGATGTAAATCAGTTACGCTCTGTGTGTGTGTGTGTGTGTGTGTGTGTGTGTGTGTGTGTGTGTGTGTGTGTGATATCGTTGCATAACATAAAATAGGAACTCCAACATTGTTCATTGATAGCTGTTGGGTCGCCTCAGTCCCCAGTAATTTTCTTCTTAGTCTGATCTACTCTTACCTTCTTTCAACTCCAATCTCTCTCGGAGGACCTCCGAGCCATCAACCACCCCAAACTGGGCATTGTCCTCACAAGCCCTTCTCCCTCCTTGGTATAAATACCTCTGACAAACCTGACAAGCAGCAAAATCTCACCCCTATACAGTAGAAATCAATAGATGTAAGAAAGACTTCTACTCTTCCTTCTGTAGGACTGCTAGACTTTGGAATTCCCTTCCGGGTTCCTGCTTCCTGGACTGTACTGACATGCAGAAGTTAAAGTGTAATGTAAACAGACATCTTGCTGATCAACTCACTACATACTATCCCTGAAAATTATGTCTCAGATAGTAGCCCCCTACATCAAAGTGACACCATGTCTTGTTTGGGATGAAAATGCAATAACAAAAAAAAATTTTTTTAACTTTGTTGTCAACCATCGCAAACCTAAGGCTGTTCCTAACTGTCATGAACTGTTACAAAACTCATTGCCACTCTTAAATGACTGTAAACTAACTCTAACGATATTGACCTTCTTTGTCAAAATCATTGCTACATCTTGATCAACAACCCCACCTCAGCTTCCTTTTGTGTTTCGTGCTGAACAGTTTCCTATCCATTCTCTTTCTACCAACCTTATTTTCTATCCCGTTTTCTTGGATAAACTTATTTCCTTGTTTTGTTGTCATACTTTTTCCTCTTTCATTTTTTTCTTCCTAACACTTGAGGAGGGGAAGCGGGGAAATGGCGATAGTTATAGATTAGCTTTTAATAAATTTGTGATTGAAAAAACAAAAAATGAAAAGATGTTATGAAAACTTACCGAATAATTGTACCGTATTCGAGCATGTTCCATGTCCCAACCAAATTCTCGGATGGCTTTGGCTGTTTCGATCTTCATCCGGTGAGAAAGTTTCCGTATCTCTGGCTGAAGATTTTCAACCCGAGCAAGGATGTAGGTCGAATAAACAGCCAGGGGTAGAGTTATAAACGATCGCAGAAGGACTGTAGACAGAGCGACGCTGGCCCACCAGGGTAAACCTGTCAATGTGTGGATGTATGTAAGAAATTCATATGAGATTTTTATTGGAAAGAAGTCGGGCGAAAAAGTCCTGTAAAATGACTCTATAGAAAAATGGCGCGTCTGTTGGGTTTGGATTGGGGTTGTCAGCTGATGAGAAACACTACCTATGCTCCGATTTGTACTGGAGTTGAAGAGGTAAGTATTAAAATTGAGGCCGGAGGGAGTGGATAGATTACAGGCAGGAGGTACCCGGCTCATCTGAGGTATATAGTGAGATTTACTTATGGCAGAGATTTTTTCTGTTTGGAACATGCCCAACGGCTTAAGCACATTCTGCTGGGGGTCATATTTGCAGGTTTTCATCCAGGCTCGGGTAGAATAAGGGTGGTGCACTTTATAACAGGCAGACACCGGAAGCTAAAAGAAAAACAAATATATTTGTAACATCACAATAAACCATGTTTACATGAATAAGCTTGAACAATCTGTTTGCACATGCATTTTACAACAAACATGTACACACTGCACTTGTGGGATGTTACCAGTGAGCAACCAGGAAACAATCAATTGATAAAAGTCATTTTTACATTTTCTAATTATGAGAGGGAAACCTATCTTTAATCTAATTCTAATTTCTTTGTAGCAGAGCAAACCTTTTTTAAGTAGATACTTAATATTCATAAGTTTTCAAATATCATGAATTAACTGTAGAATATGGTATTTCTTAGCATTGCAAAGTGAGCATTGTTTCAGTGCTGGGGAGTATGGGGGGTCTGTGTTCAATTTTCCTTCATTTAATGGTAAAAGTGCACCCTTTTCTTTTAGCGCCCATACGTGGGTTGCTAAGGCTGCCTGGATTATTGTTTTCACTCTAAAGGAGCTCATATGTGAATAATATCTTTGTTTATACAGCCCCACTCTCCCCAATGGTTTACTTCCACATGTGCAGCTGCCATCGCGCGAAGGCAGCATACGTACCACAGAATCTACTGACATAAATCCAATTCAAACAGACAGAAGTATATAGAAGCCAGAAGTAACTGTAAGAAAGAAATACCGACAGCTAAGAGAGAATTTACTGAAACCACCCAAAAACGCATCGAAGCTCAGAAATTAGGAACCCGTTACTTCTGGAAAATCTACAACAGTGTAGTAAATAATGGGCAATCAACAATTCCCCCACTATCCAACAATCATGAAGTTGTTTGCTCAGCAACTTACCTTCAACTCCACACTAGACCCTGCTAACCACCCTCTCCCAGACTTTCCTTCGCCGACAGATGCCACACTTGATGATCTGAAAATCACCCCTTCTCAAGTGCATGCTATTATAAGAAATCTTGACACTGCAAAAGCATGTGGACCTGATCTCATCCCGACTGTGTTATTAAAAAAGTGCTCTGCCGAAGTAGCTCCAATCCTCTCCAAACTATACAACAAATGCCTTAATGAATCTTGCTTTCCTGTTGGAAAACTGCTTCTGTGGTACCAGTTTTCAAGAATTCTGGCAAAAGAACTGACCCAGCAAATTACTGCCCCATTAGCCTCCTCCCACTTTTTGCCAAAATATTTGAGTCCATAATTAACCAAGCTCTAGTCCATCACCTTACAGATGCTAAACTTCTTACCGATCAACAATATGGATTTAGGCAAGCCCGTTCAACAGCAGACATTCTAACTGTAATCTCTGAGCGTATATACCATTCACTTGACAAAGCAGGGGAGGATAGAGCGGTAGCTCTAGATATACCTAAGGCTTTTGACAGGGTATGACACGAAGGTCTTCTCAAGAAAATCAAATCATATGGTATCACTGGAAGAACACTTAACATAATTATATTACGTTGTCGTATCATAAAGGATATGAGTGTTGAATTGTCTCTTTAATAAAGGGTTGAGTGTTTGTGTTACAGAGAGAGAGAGAGAGAGAGAGAGAGAGAGAGGTGAATAAACGTGGAGGTAGACACGTTTACCAGAACCAAAGGTCAGCTGACCAGATTACATATCAGTGACGTGGTCAGATTGGCTAGATCTGAGAGATTTGATTTGGGCTTTGAAGAAGACGGACGACTTTCCGTTGTCTCCCCCTCTTCACTGGGGAGGGGGGAGACGAACGCTGACGTGTGTAGAAGAAGAACCCACACAGGCTGATTTCACTTCCACCTTCTGCAGGACCTCTGGGGAAAGGGAAATAAAAACTATAAAACCCATTCATCGTCTTGGAGTGATAAATCTTTGTCAAACAAGTATCAAGTCTCCCTCCAGGATGAGAAATTTCCAGATGGTCCAACATTGAAGAAGCAGAGGTAGGTTCTGAAAATACATGTCACACACACGATTCCCTTTATGATAATCAAACACACAACCATTTATATTAGAGACAATCATACGCACAGGGAATCCCTTTATGTTATACACTAAACGTAAATGGTGCTCCTCAATGATAACGATATGTAACATTTGTTGCGTCATCTCTAATAATGGATTAGAAGAGATGACGTGTTATATTATATATTTATGTTGTATCATAAAGGGAATCGTGTGTGAGTGACATGTATTTTCAGAACCTACCTCTGCTGCTTCGATGTTCGACCATCTGGAAATTTCTTGTCCTGGAGGGAGACTTGATACCTGTTTTTGGATGAAGATTCAATCACTCCAAGAAAAGGAATTAGTTCTATAGTTTATTTCACTTTCCCCAGATGTCCTGCAGAAGGTGGAAAGTGAAATCGGCCTGTGTGGGTTCTTCTTCTACACACGTCAGTGTTCTTAGATAAGAGAAAAATCCAGGTTGTCCTCGATGGTCGTACATCTAAACAATATGATATAAATGTGGGAGTGCCTCAAGGGTCTATCCATAAACCTCTATTATTCCTAATATTCATAAATGACATCCCTGACAAAATTGTCTGTGCGATGGGTATATATGCTGATGACACTACGCTCTATAACAGACATGACAGGAAAACAAATGAACACATATCTAAAGAAATGGCAGAAACACTAGAGGATGACCTCCAATCTGTAGTGGAATGGGAACAAAAATGGATGGTCACATTCAATGCTGCCAAGACTAAACTAGTTTCCTTCAATAACTACAAGAAACTTTCTCTACCACCAATAGCAATGGGCAAAGACTCTTTATCTGAAAGCACATCTTTTAAACTCCTCAGCCTAACATTCACAGAAAACATGAGTTGGAGCAATTACATTGAGAGCATTGCCAGGACCGCTGCGAAAAAGGTAGGTTCTCTCTACTAGAAAGCTACTGACGCCTGAAAGTATCCTGTACCTTTATAAGGCCACCATTCGCCCATGTATGGAGTATTGTTGTCATATTTGGGCCGATGCATCTTTTTTATTTTTTTTTTTAACAAAGGCATCACCACATTATCAAGGCCAAGAGGCCACTCAAGGATAAGGGTTAAAGAGTGTACAGTAGAAATTGGTCAATATAGTAATCATTAGTAATGAAAATTTGGTAAATTTAATAACTTATATGGAACGGCTCATCAAGAACTTATTTACTTTAGACTTGAACACAACCATATTGTAGTCAGCCGGAAAGCAGGAAAACGGAAGACAATTCCACAGGCGTGCAGTTCTAAGAAAGAAGCTTTGTTCATGGAATCTACGTTTAGGTTTAGGCACAGATAAAGAGTGGGGGAAATTATTGATAGTGTTTACAGCTAGACGAGTGTTTCTTGTGAAAGTTTGGCGAGGGGGGACCATAGATTGAAGCTCAGTTGAACACTTTCCATGAAAATAACGATACATCAGAGACAAACTCGCAACATCTCTTCTGTGAGATAGAGGTTGCAAGGAGGAGAAAAGGACATCTCCTACGAGGCTACGAAGTCTATTTTGATGTCTGCTACTATTTTTGTTTTTAAATAGGTTGAATCCAGTAATGGCACTAAAGAGAGTTTGTGGATGATATAAGAAAATAAGGGTGTGTAGGCTTTAAAAAATGTTTCTTATCTTAAACATTACATAAGGGGTCATTTTGCGGAAAAAGTTTATTTACCCATCTAAGATAGAGAAATGCAAAATTAAAGTGTGTAAACATTGCATGAAACAGAACAAATCGAGTAGGCACAAATAAATTTCCAGCGATAACTGCACCAACCAGCCGGTAGGTGTCGCAAAAAGCGACCTGGTTATCTGCCCTTGGAAGAGATATAAAAGGGGATGCCCAGATAATTCTCGCTCTCTCTCGCTCCTTCTGGGAATCAGCCTCGCAACGAAACGGTGAGACAATGCGCCCGCCGGTCAACATCAACCCGGTAAGAGTTTTAACAAATGAACACTTTTCCAGCCTTTTCCTTCAAGAGACATTAGCTCTACTGTGAGACACGCATACGTACGCGGACTGAATTCCACTCCTCACACGCACATACACGCACACAATAACATTTTTATTCTCACAGGCGCACGCGAGAAATAAAACATCTCTTTAAACTTTACTCTATTTGTTAGTTTTAGTTATTCTGTCTCACTGCATGCGACAAGTTTGTCGTTTACGAACACGTATTTAATTGGGAGCTCAACACCCAACTGCACCCCCTCCCCCTCCACAAATCCTTTGTTGTATCGCATGCATTTATTCTTCATAAATTGCTTTCCATTTTAAGTTTAAAAAAAAAAAAATTAAAACTAAAAGCTGTTTAAATTATTTGTAATTTTAGATTAAAAAATAATTAGGTTAAAAATAAATGTGGTTTCAAAGTTGTTTAAACTTTTTTCTTGTTTTTTTTTTCTTGCATTTATTCTACATAAGTAAAAATGAAAGTGGTTTAAAGTATGGAGTATTGTTGTCATATTTGGGCTAGTGCATCTGCTCCTAGTCTCTCACTCCTAGACAAGGTTCAAAAGAGAGTCTCCAACCTGATAGGTCCTGAACTGTCATCTAAGCTTCAGCCTCTGTCCCATTGACGAAATGTAGCATCCCTCTGCCTGTTCTACAAGTACTTTAACGGTGAATGCTATGAAGAACTGCAAGCACTTATACCCCCTCTACGTGAATACCCCCGACAAACCCGACAAGCAGCAAAATCCAACCTCTTCACAGTGGAGATCTCTAGATGTAAGAGAACCTTCTACTTCAGTAGTTTCTTCCCCAGAGCAGCTAGACTTTGGAATTCCCTTCTGGGTTCCTGCTTCCCCAACTGTACTGACATGCAGAAGTTCAATTGTAATGTGAACCGACATCTTGCTGCCCAACTCCCCACATAGTACCCCTGTAGCTTATATCCCTGATAGTAGCCCCCTACATCAAAGTGGAAATGTGCCTTGTTTGGGGTGAAAATGTTTTTTTTTCTTGCATTTATTCTATATAAATAATAAATAGTGTTTAATAATAAAAGTTGTTTAAATTTTTTCCTTTTAATTTCTTTTTACTTTTGTTAGTTTTTCCTCAGTTCATTCTGTTTTACTCCATCTTAGTCTTTGATCGCAAGGTCAAGGTTGCTATTTATTCTACGAATTTGCTGGTGACAGCCATCTTGGGTTTTTACTCAGTCAATGTTTAATCATGAATTTCTTGAGTTTGGATGGGTAAAATAAATTAACTTTTTACACAAAATGACTCCTCATGTAATAATCTTTAAGATAAAAACGTTTTGGTGCTTACACAGACTTATTTACTTATATCACCCAGAATCCCTATTTAGTGACATTTCCTTGAATACTTGGCTTGCACCCGACTATCAAACGAAATGGGCCAGATTTTTTAATAGTCTCTATAGGGTAAATATGTAGTTAGCAGCGTAAATTATTTCACAGAAAATTTTTTTTATAAAAACTATTTTTATATAAAACATTATTAGAACCAGAAAAAAAATTTTTTTATTATTTTTTTTCATCATTTTTTATTAGACTAAATGTACGACATTCAAGGCCGCAATATTGCGTTGAAAATTTTGGCCTTTCTACGGTTTGACAGATTGACCTTTTTAAGGCCAATTTTGGCCTTTTTATCGCTCTTTCATTACAAAAAAAAAAAAAAAAAAAATATGACGGCCAAAAAAACAGGTTCATGAAAGAGCGTAAAAAGGGCCAAATTTGGCCTTAAAAAGGTCAATCTGTCAAACCTTAGAAAGGCCAAATTTTAAAAGCAATATGGCGGCCTCGAATGTCATACATTTAGTTTAATAAAAATGATGAAAAAATAAAAATGAATTTTTTTTTCTGGTTTTATTTCAGCCTTAGGGTCTAATAATGTGTTTTATATAAAAATAAATAGTTTTTATAATTTTTTTTGTCTGTCAAATAATTTACGTTGCAAAACTACACATTTGCCCCCTATAGTATATTGAATCAAGTTTTTTTGAACTTTTGGAGAGTTCAGGTTTTTTTTTTTTTTATTTGGGGGAGGGGGGTCCCCGACAGTTGTCAAGCGAACCAGGGTTCGTCTTGGCACTAGTCTGGCACTCTATAGGCTGAACCATCAGTCCCTTCTTTGTTGGAGTGAAGAATGATCCATCTCAGTCCTATGCAGTGCACCCTGACAGGCATTATCTCCTTTGAGGTGGAGCGGCTTTAACGACATAACCGGAAAATGCCGACGGGTTCCAACAATTTTTGTACTTTTCTTAAATTACCCAGTCCCCTTTCAAAAGACTTGGTCTCCCCCACCCCATGTGATGAATGACTCAGGGGTGAGCCATCATAATGTATATCATTACGAAGGCCACGATTCACATTCAGTTCGGTCGGTCCTACTTTCCTCTTTCAGAAGAGGATGTGGGTTTGTATCACTGTACACAGTTTTGAAAAAGTTGTCAAAAAACAAATATATGACAAATAAATGTTATCAAAGGCAAGATAAGTTACTTTTCTACCTAACTGGATAATTTTTTAGTGTTTCTATTTAATGTAACATGTTTATTCAGCTCGAAAAACATACAGTTACCGATGTATTGGAAAGTTAAAAATGGCGCCCGACTTTCTCTTTGACACGGTAAGTTAGGGAAAAGGAGTTAAAAATAAATAATAAAAAAAACTAGACAAAATACTGTTAGAAACTCGCTCAATAAAAGTTACCGTGACATAGGCTGACATATATTCGGTGGGTTTTTAACAGTATTTTGTCTAGTTTTTCTTAAAAAATTTTAACTCCTTTTCCTAAACTTACCGTGTCAAAGGGAAAGTCGGGCGCCATTTTTAACTTTTGGTAAACACTGTATGTTTTTCGAGCTGAATAAACATGTTACATTAAATAAAAACGCTAAAAAATTATCCAGTTAGGTAGAAAAGTAACTTATCTTGCCGTTGATGACATTTATTTGTTATATATTTGTTTCTTGACAACTTTTTCGTATCTATGTGTGTACAGTCAGTAATACAAACCCGAGGATGTTTTAGTGCAGATCGCCTGGGGCTCTTATACTGGGGAATACTGACGGCTCGTAACCATTTTTGTGCCTTTCTCAAATTGGCTCCTCCCCACTTCAGAAGAGCTGGTCTTCCCCATGTGATGATGAATGGTCCTACGAGGTGAGGTGCAAGTGCACGCAAGACATTACTTCCTAAAAAGACGGTCTAACCTTGTTGCATGTGAGACGAAAGTTTGTTTTCTTAAATTCATGTTTAAGAATTTAAAAAATTAGAATCAAATTATTTCAATAAAACAATAAAAAAAAAAGCAAGAGAATCAAATGACAATTTTGCAAAATAGAAAAAAAAAATAAAACGATAAAAGAAATTTTCATGACTTTTTCTTTAAAACAACAACAAAAAAACATTGAAGGATATTCGTGTTCTTCGGGGGTTCGAGTAGGAAATCTTTACAAATTTATAAATGACAACAACAAAATAAAATACATAGAACAATTCATCAACTACAAACCTTTCCATATTTTCTGTAGCCATGAACACGAATTAAATGGAAAACCGAACTTTTCGAGTCGGTAATTAATTTGATTTTCTTAAACATGACATGAAAAGCGAAATTACCGGTGCAAGAACATTTTTATTCCCCAAATAATTTTGTTCCAGTTGCGGCCCTTATTTATTTATTTATTTATTTTATATTTTTTTGAATCTTTGAAGTTAGGGCAATTCTTAATCTAACCCAGACAACAAAAGGAAACATTGCCAGGACCGCTGCGAAGAAGGTGGGTTCTCTCTTCCGTACTAGAAAGCTATTAACGCCTGAAAGTATCCTATACCTCTATAAGGCCACCATTCGCCCATGTATGGAGTGGAGTATTGTTGTCATATTTGGGCTGGTGCATCTGCCACTAGTCTCTCTCTCTCTCGCTCCTAGACAAGGTTCAAAAGAGAGTCGCCAATCTGATAAGTACTGAACTGTCAGCTAAACTTCAGCCTATGTCACATCGACGAAATCTTGCATCCCTCTGCTTGTTCTACAAGTACTTTAAGGGTAAATGCTCTGACGAACTGCAAGCACTTGTGGCCCCTCGACGTAAATACCCCTCCCCGACAAACCCGACAAGCAGCTAAATCCCACCCCTTCACAGTAGAGATCCCTAGATGCGAGAGAGCCTTCTACTCCAGTAGTTTCTTCCCCAGAACAGCTAGACTTTGGAATTCCCTTCTGGGTCCCTGCTTCCCCGACTGTACTGACATGCAGAAGTTCAAGTGTAACGTGAACCGACATCTTGCTGCCCAACTTCCTAAACAGTACCTCTGATGCTTATGTCCCTGATAGTAGCCCCTACAACAAAGTGGGAATGTGCCTTGTTTGGGGTGAAAATGCAAAAAAAAAAAAAAAATAAATAAATAAATAAAAATGTCACCGAAGGCAAGATGTGTTACTCTTCTATCTATCTGGATAAGTTTTTTTGTGGTTTAACTTATTTTAATGTGTTTTTATTTATTTCGAAACACAATACCCGCTTTGAAATTATTTGAAACACAAAAACTTATACAGGTAGGTAGAAGAGTAACTATTTTGCATTTGGTAACATTTAATTATTATACAGAGTGGGGCAGAGCAACTTTCTTTTTTGTTTTAATTGATATTCCAAATAAGCAAGTTTCTCGCCCTCCCCCCCCTGTATATATAGGTTAAGGGTCACCACTTAAAGATTAAGGGTGGTGACGGGAAGGACAGGTCGAAAGGTTGCCAATTTGCAAGAGGAATCTATCCAATGTAAGAGACCAAGATCTGGAGCGCGTGGTACAGAGGGGGAAGAGATGGCTGGTTACCTTTAATGCATCTAAGACCAAGCTCCTATCATTACATCATAAACGCTTTAATCCCCATCTGGCATTGATTGAAATGGTTCTCGTCTAGGGGAGGCCCCGTATTTTGATAAAAATCTGAGTATGACCTTTACTCCTCATCTGAAATGGAACACATACATCAAGTCTGTGGCCAAGGTTGCTGGGAAAATGGTGGGATCCTTCTACCGCTCCAGAAGATATCTCACTAATGATGCAATTCTCTATCTATGTAAAAACCAAGTACGTCCAAAGATGGAGTACTGCTGCCACATCTGGGCAGGAGCTGTTAAAAACAGCCTATCCTGCCTTGACAGAGTACAAAATAGACTTTGTGGCTTGGTGGAGGATGCCCTTTTCTCTTCCCTGCAACCTCTCTCCCACAGAAGAGACGTTGCGAGCCTGTCTCTGTTTTATTGTTATTTCCATGGCAAGTGCTTGTCTGAGCTCCATTCTCTGGTTCCCTCTTGCCAATCTTTCACAAAAAACACCCGACTAGCTGAAACTACTGTCTATAATTTTCCCCACTCTTTATCCGTGCCGAAATCAAAACGTAGATTCCATGAACAAAGCTTCTTTCTTAGAACTGCATGCCTGTGGAACTCTCTGCCGCTTGCCTGTTTCTTTCCCAACTTCAATTTGGATGTCTTCAAGTCCAACGTAAACAAATTCCTGATGAACCGCCCCCTTAAGTAATGACACTTTATCAAATCTTCAATACTAACTATTACTACGATACTATCCCATTGATTACTGTACACACAATAACCCTTATCCCCGAGTGGCTTCTGGGCCTTGATAAGTGGTGACCTCCATGTAAAAACAAAAAAAGTAATAGAGTATCCACAGGACCATTAATGTAATCTCCGATTTGCAAAAGGCTTCCACTAAACCACATCCTCACTCATATAATAAAAACATGAATTACTCTGAAAAAACAATAACACTTGATAAACAACTCGAAATCGCTGTGTATACATATCCCTACCAAATTACTCTGTCAATTTTCAGTCTACAGACTTGAGATTTGACATAAGGGTATTAAAATTTGGGAAAATCTTTTTAATTGGTTTTCGGCCAGAAATTAGGCTGTCAAGGGGTCAAAGTTCAATGATTTGACCTTTGAAAACTCTATCAAACTCCTCCACCAATTTTGGGTCTGAACACTTGAAATTTTAGATGTACGTTCCTTGGACATGGATCAAACTTTTTAACTTGATTTAAATCCAAAACAATAAAGGTTAAGGGGTCAAAATTGGGGTCCAAGTTAAAAAAAATTTGACCTCTCAGCCAATTTTTGGTTTAAACATTTGAAATTTTACATAAAGTGTATTCAAACATAGGGCAAGCTTTTTAATCGGTTTTTGGCCGAACATTTGGCTACCAAGGGATCAAAGTTCAAAAGATTTTACCTTTGCAGTCTCTAGCAAACTATTCAGAAAATTTTGGGTCTAAACATTTGAAATTTTACATAAAGGGTATTCAGACATGCAGCAAGCATTTTAATCAATTTAGGGGTGAAAATTTGGCTGCCAAGGGTCAAAGTTGAAAGAGTTGACCTTTGCAGACTCTACCAAATTGCTCTGCCAATTTTGGGTCTAAACACTTGAAACTTTAGATGTAGGTCAAACTTTTTAATATATATATACATATGCCCATAAAGTTCTGAACAGTACATAGGGCCTGAGCAAAGCTGGGTTGAAACTTTAGATGTAGGTTACCTGGACATGAGTGAAACTTTTTAATATATATATATATATATATATATATACATATGCCCATAAAGTTCTGAACAGTACTTAGGGCCTGAGCAAAGCTGGACTGAACTGCTAGTATGAAATAACATTTATTTAGTGTTAAAGTAACAGTAATTCAAATCGTTCCAACGTTAGTGTTTTTTTGCAGTGAGTGTTCATTAGGCAGGCTTAGCTAAATGAATGTCTTGTTAAAAGGGCATAAAGTTTAAGATTACTGATTTCTATGAATAGAGGGACACACATGGTTATTTTCTGAGGGGAAAAGAAAATCATTAAACCATGTAAGCGGAATGCGTGCATGCGTGCATGCGTGTTCATCGCATAAGAAAACAATAGTTCGAAATAACATTGTTGAAAATTAGATTTAAATTCCCGTACACTGTGGTGATATTCCATAATGAGTGTTGAAAAGAAAAACTGGTCTAATTTTGTCTGTAGTGCACGTAAAGTCCAGAGAGGGATTTAATGTCTTCCTTTTGACAGAGTTTCTTAGACACGTATCAGGCTGGAGATATCTGAAGAAAACTGATTCGATTTTCACCAGTGAAACCTTATGTACGGGTGTTCTGGAACATTCCAGTGTGTTTGTTGTATCACTGCATTACATACAAACAAGAGGAAATAAATAAATAAAAATCCAGGTCGGCATTTTTTCTTTTGTAACAAAAGTTTTTATTACCTGTTACTCTCCTGCCTTGACACCATTTCAAAAGTCTCTCGTTGCCACATGTACATCTAGTCTGGCCACATTTCTCCTTCTTCCGACCACATGCTGGCCACAGCCGGACCATTCATGTCCTCAACTTTACACATCTATTTTCTTCTCCTAGAGAATGTGGTGTCCTTTTTTTTTCTTTTTCTTCAAACGCCAGCTTGTGCACACTTCCTAATTTGCATTTGTGCCTTTTTTTACTATTGCTGCTGCTAATTTCTTTGCAAGCCAGCTACCCTTCGCTGCTGCTGCTGATATTTTACCACAGCTCATATGCATATTAAATGCCTGAAGTTTTGTTAAAAAAAAACAAAAAAAAGTGGTAATAGGCAAGTTTGAACCTGTACCGCAAAGGAGGAAAAGCATGTGGAAAAAACGTCTTTGCTATTGTGCCTATCATCAAACCGGAAGTGACAAATGTTTGAATTAAGCCAATTTAATTGAAAAGAGGGGATGACTTTCGAAAATATCAGCGATAAAAGTGACCCCTTCCTGTAGAAAAGTGCCCAATTGAGGGTGAAGGAATTTATGTTTTTAGCCAATTTGTCGATATTTATTGTCTGAAGGGTTGAGCTTCAAAACGATATTAATTCTGTGAGAACCCGTCACCTCTGTCAAAAGTTTTAGGCAGACATAAAACATACATACATACATACATACATACATACATACATACATACATTTAAACAGACAGGTGAAGTTTATATTATAGATTATATTGGATCTAATAGATAGTTATGATTTAAAAAATAAAAATAACTTGTATGCCACCATTGAGAATTGAAACCAAAACGTTTAGCTTACGATTTACTTTTTCCTTTGACATTAATGCCTGAGCTATGAAAACATGTTTGCTGCAAGGCTAAAAATTAAAACATGAATCAATAGCTTTTATGTTATGCATGCATATTCGTAATGTTGTTGTTTTGTTATATAGGGGTTTTTCATCATTATTATTCTTGTTCTTGTTGTTATTAATAGTGTGAGTCTTAGAGAGATGTTGGTGGCAGGGATGTTGTTGTTGAGAGTCTTATTAAAAGCACAGTCTTAGAAGAGAGATGTGTTGTAAGGGGGATGTTGTGAGAGAGATTGTTCATTTATAACGATTCATATATATCAAAATGTTCATTCTTAGAATGTGTAGATGGAAGCTCTTTGAGTGAGGAGATAGTGTTCAGACAGTCTTAGTGTAGATATGAGATGTCGAGACGTGTATGTAAGATGTGTATGTTAAGACATTTTATAACACAGATATATAGACATATAATACAATTTTCACTTTACATTTTTGGTAGAATAACAACACAAAGATGATGTTTATAAAAACACATGATGGGTTTATTTCTTCTCACGACTGGCTGTGGTTTTCATCATCAAGAATTCAAAGCTTCATTCAAAGTTTCACAAGTGACCGTCTCGCTTCTAGACGTTCAAATCCTCAGACTCTCTCTCCCTCTCTCCCCCAGTTTCTCCTCCCTTAACTCTAAAGTTTTCTAACTATATCTAGAACTTCCCATTTTTCCATGACGTCATACACATGTTAAAACATGTGCCTTCTTTCACGTGTTCTGGACATGCGTGTCCAAAACTTTTTCCTTTGTTTACAAAAGGAATTTTAACCTATATTCTCAGTAACCTATATTTCCAATATGTTAAAAATATGTTTATTAAATTATCTTGTAGCTGCATTCTTTCAATTGAATTTTCATAACAAAATTGACAGTGCACATTCTTTTCTTGAAACTATTTTATCTCTAAGCTAACAATCGTTTGTTTTACATTCCATTTTCTAATTCTCACACGTAATCTATTTCTAAACCTAAATTACGAGGTTCGAATTTCGTCTATGCTATTTCATGTTCATTTTAACTAAATCTCTCTATTTTTATACTTACATGAAAAGGGGACAGCCCTTATCATGTAACAGTTTGACCATTACCAGGCAAATTTTATTTTTATAATTTTTATATTTTTGAACAGATTTTCTCCAGCTAAAACCCAAATATAAAGTTTTGTATGGGTTCGAATACTCTAGATATTAAGTTTCATGTCTGTAGACCAAAAACTGACAGAGGAGTTTGGTAGGCAAAATTTTTAAACAAATATATATATGCATACATAAATATATATCAAAAGAGGTTCGTGTTTACTATAACCTCTTTATGCAAATATTACGCAAGTATAAATCATGTTGAATATCTGCATGACTATAATTACACGTAATAGTTTACTAAAGACGGTCATCCCATAATTAATTAAAATGAATGTTTAAAAGAATATGCAAATTAGTTACATCTTTTGCAGATGAATGCAATTTCATGCTCCATATGTTGTGCTTTCTTTTTAAATAAATAGTAAAAAGGATTTTTAATATGAATATCAACACACAAAAAAAATTTATAGGAGTATAGAAGATTTACCAAGTACTTTATTCACTACTATGCCATGGGTCAGTGGCACAGTGGATAAAGTACTGCGCGAGCCTTTTCTAGTCTCACACAAAAACACGCGTTCACATTTCAAGCTATATTACTTGTCATATACATACACGCACACAAACATACGCGCCCACGTCCACACACGTACATATATTCACGTTCGTGTACATACACTCACATTCACATGTATATACACACACACTAACGTACACACATGTACTCACATACACGCACGCATGGACAACGTCACTTCCCCTTTCAAAGGAAATCCACACATGCGCAAAAGACCAACGGAAACACCTATAAAAGCAAGAGCAATAAGCAGCTTCTCCCTTTTCCAACCTGCCTTCCGAGGTGGTTGGTCGGCGCACCAGTAACCGCCGTTTCGGCAGGCACGTGCACGCGCGTACCTCACACCACTTGCTATTATGTGGGACAAAAAGCCAACAAACAGTAAGTACACTTTATATGCTTTCTATCTCTATAACCTGGATTGACTTTCTCACTCTATCTCCCCTTCGTTTTGGTCCATCAAAACAGACATGTGCACGACTCTCTACTGAGCTTAACCCTCTTTTTCTACAGGCCGGCTTGCCACTTCGCGTTTCTCTATTGCATTCCCCTTTCCTTCCACGCGCGTAGTCGTCAACGGCTGAATGAACACGTGTACACCCAAGACTTTCATTTCTCAACGGAAAATAAACAACATGTTTATTTTATTCCAGCATTTGAGTTCTTTGTTTCCTTCATTCAATTCGTTTCATTATTTTTTCTTGTAGCGAGCTTAGGGTATTTATATCCTAGTCTTCTACAGTACAAATAATCAATACTCATCTAAAAAATTCAGAAACTTTAAATTTTTTGATTTTATCAGTAGTAACATACAAATTTTCTTTGGAATAAAATAGTTTGTTCAAACAAGCTGTCGTTAAGACATGGCCGCTCCACACTCTTTTTCTATAAACAGGAAGTAGGTTTCATGTTGGTTTAAAGAGCCATGATTAATCCTGTTAGAATAAGTGGGCTAAGGGAGATAACTATGCCTCAATATATTGCATTCCTTCAATCTTACTTGGGATTACAAACAATCTTTCAATTTTATGGGTGGTCTACGAATACTTCCCGACCAACGAGTGGGAGGTATTGCGGGTTTTTCACCATTGCCAAAGTGTCTGCAGTTTCATCCATATGTCTGCCCTCAGATACTGAGCTTTCTTCAGGAATTTCAGGTATGATGGAATTCTCTGAAATCAATTATAGTCATTCGTTGTGTAGCAGCAGCAGTGCCCAAAAGACTGTTGTGGGATGATGGGTATCAATGTTAGTCCCGCAAACTCAAAAAAATAAAAATAAAAATGTGTAAAATGGTGTTGAAGAATCAAACAAAAATGATTGAGGCGGAAATAAATTTTATACAAAATTTATTTTCTCCAAATCGTAAATAAGTGAAAAGAGAAGACCAGAAAGTTTCTTCTTAATTGAGAGTCTCTTCCTGCAACTGAGGTAATAAAATGAAATGAAGTAGAAAAAAGTAAAAGTTCTAGGTTAGAAATAAGCAGTCTTTTTCAGAAATACTTAAACAACATAAAAGTCAATTGCTTACTTTAGCAAAGAATAAGAAAAGGGTAAAAAGTTCATCTCCACGTCGAGAATCAAATGATGGGTGCACACAAGTTTAACGTCTTGTGGACAGAATCGATGTTGATGTTTACAGCATGCTGGCTGGGGTCAACTGATTGGTTTTAGTGCAAAATGCCCTTTTTATGGATTTCAGACCTGCTCCAGGAACACTGTTGGAAAAATTTTTTTAAATTTGTTTTCTTCGTAATCCGATTGGATTTTTTTTTTTTTTTTTTTACAGGGTGATCACCACTTATCAAGGCCCGGAAGCCACTCAGGTATAAGGGTTATTGTAAGTACAGTACGTTAGTGTGGATATTTAGAGTATTTACATAAGGAGGCGGTTCATCAGGAATTTGTTTACGTTGGATTTGAAGACATCCAAGTTGAAGTCAGGAGGGAAGCAGCCAGAGTGAACAGAGTTCCACAGGCGTGCAGTTCTAAGAAAGAAGCTTTGTTCATGGAATCTACGTTTTGATTTAGGCATAGATAAAGAGTGGGGAAAGTTTTTGACAGTGGATTCAGCTAGACGGGTGTTTTTTGTAAAATATTGGCGAGAGGGGACCAGAGATTGGAGTTCAGACAGCACCTGCCATGGAAATAACGATAAAACAAAGATAGGCTTGCAACGTTTCTTCTGTGGGAGAGAGGTTGCAGGGAAGAGAAAAGGGCATCCCCACTAAGCCACGAAGTCTATTTTGTACTCTGTCAAGGCAGGATAGGCTGTTTTTAGCAGCTCCTGCCCAGATATGGCAGCAGTATTCCATCCTTGAACGTACTTGGCTTTTATATAGATAGAGAATTGCATCAGTAGTGAGATATCTTCTGGAGCGGTAGAAGGATCCCACCATCTTTCCAGCGACCTTGGCAACAGACTTGATGTACGTGTTCTATTTCAGATCAGGAATGAAGGTCAAGCCCAGAAGCTTGTCAAAACATGGGGCTTCTCCTAGATGAGAGCCATCCATTTCAATTGATGCCAGATGGGGATCAGAGCGTTGATGATGTAAAGATAGGAGTTTGGTTTTAGATGCATTAAAGGTAACCAGCCACGTCTTCCCCCACTGAACCACTCGTTCAAGATCAGAGGAGAGAGAATCAGAGAGAGCTTTGTCATTTACAGCCTTTGATGTGTTGCTGTAGATGGTCGTGTCATCAGCATAGATGTCAACAAATGATTTAAGTATGTGTTTAGGGAGATCATTGATGTAGACCAGAAAAAGAGTTGGGCCCAGGATGGACCCTTGATGGACTCCAGCATTAATACTGCAGGCCTCTGATTTTTGTCCATCAACCACTACTCTTATGAGCCTATCAGAGAGAAATGATTTAATGACAGAGAGAATATTTCCAGTTATACCATAGCTGGTGATCTTGTGAAGTAGGCCTTTATGCCATACCTTATCGAAGGCCTTTGATATGTCAAGAGCAATTGCCCTAGAAAGGAAGCCTTTGTCAAGAGATTCACTAATCCTATGAAATATAACCGTTAGCACATCTGCGGTAGATCTTGCAGAACGGAAACCATATTGCGTGTCACTAAGAAGGTTATTTCTGTTGAGGTGATTGACTATTTCTCTATTCAATATGGATTCCAGCAACTTACTCATGACACACAGGAGACTTATTGGTCTGTACTGAGAGGGAGATGACTTATCACCTGAGTTCTTAAATGCAGGGCATACTGATGAGATTTTCCAAGGTGTTGGAAAGCACTTCTCCTTAAGACAATGTTTAAACAGTTTTGTAAGTATGGGAGCAAGTTCTGGTTGAAGCTTTTTTAACACTATAATTGGGATGCTGTCAGGGCCAGTAGCTTTACTGGAATCAAGATTCTTGATTAGCTTGGCGACCTCATGCACAGATATTTGTATGTTACCTAGCATGTTCTGTGTTATAGGAGGAAATATGAGGAGTTGATGGCCTTCGTCGCATAGGGTAGAATTAACTGCAAAGTTCTTTGCAAATAGTTTGGCCTTGTCTGAAGCTGAGGAGATGACCTCTGGTCCGTTGATAATGGTTGGGATAGAATGCACGCTTCTGTTCAGGATCCTATTTGTTATTTGCCAAAACTGGTGGGAACCAAACCGCTGATCAGCTACTTTGGATTTAACAGACTGGGCATATAGCTCTCTTGCATTTTTTATTACTCTTTTACAGTGGTTGCTGGCGTTCCTGAAAGCAGCTTTAGTCTCAGTGCATCTATTACGTTGGTAGCTATGGAAAAAATGATTTCTCTGCGCGATGGCAGCAGCACATTCTGGGGAGAACCATGGCTGGCTGTTAGGTTTTTGTTGAAATTTTTTAGATGGTATGAATTGGTCTATGCCTACAATTGTCCATTCGGTCAGGTCTGATACTATAGAGGACACATCATTTTTAAACATGGAATGCAGAGGTAGATCAGATATAAATGTATGGAAGCTATCCCAGAAAAAAACAAGATCTTTGTGATGTAAGATGCTTTGGAAGACGTCCGCGTGAAAAGGCAGAGTTTTAGTTTTTATGGCCACAGAATTTGTGTGGTTGTAGGAAGGAAATGTGCGTGCAGCTGAAATGATCTTGCGCACCATTATTCTGTTTGAGTAGATCCCGCCGTAGTTTGCTGATTGACAGTACGGCTGCAATAAGTCTGCTTGGGTACTGCTGTTGCTGCTCCTGGTCCCCACAGCGACTGTGTCCACTTGACTCTCGTCAAATAATGATGAGGGTGCTTCTAGCTCCCGAGCTAAACTGAAGATTTGCTGTAAAAGCCGCTAGCTTTATGGAGAATCGTTCGTAGAATGGGCTCCACGACCAGTGATGGTGTCCCTACACAACGAATGACTATCATTAATTTCACAACATATTACTTACAGTTAAAGGTATCTTCAATGTTTATTAACTGTTTTTATTTTAATCTAGATTCGAAATAATAGTCCTTTGTTTCTGTTTAGTTTATGAAAGATGAAGTTTTTGTGTTTTCTCTTTGTTGTTTGAAACCGGTCATGGCGTATTTCCGGGAGTGTCAAGTTTTGTGTTTGTCTCTGCCAACCAGCATGTTTTGTTTACAAAATGGGAGTGGTGAGACGGCACACCATGACAAATGCAATTAATGCGCCTTGTAAATTGATTGGTCAATTTGTGGTCAAATCGCCTAGCAAGGACATTGATTCGTTGGAGAAAATAAGTCTTTAAATATAGGTAAAACATTACATTTTTGCACGATTGGCGACATTTATTGGATGGATTTCTACCAGTAATTTATTCAATTTTCAAATTTTAAGCAATTATCGAGTGTCCAAATGGCCATACCAAAACGCCATTTATTTAGTTCTAACTCGACACTACTTTTGTTTCAAAGTAAATAAACGCTGTACAATAAGTTAACTTAAAACACTAAAAACTTATCCAAGTAGATAAAAGAGTGACTCATCTTTCCTTTGGTAACATTTATTTGTTTTGCTTTTTTTTATCACATTTCTTTTTGTTTTGTTTTGTTACCTATTGTCAAAAAAAAAAAAAAAAAAAAAAAAAATGCCCATCATAATTATTTTTCTAAATTGAATAAAAAGAATAAATGAATAAAAAAAAAAAAGTGTGATGCGATAAAAATAGTCAGCGAAAAAAATAATTACATTAATTTTTCGGATGCCAAAATTTTTAAAAATTAATTTAAAAAAATATTTTTTAAATAATTGTACATAGTTCTAAATATGTTTTAGAAACAATGACAAATAAATATAAAAATATAAAAAAATATTTTCATTTAAAATTTAAAAAAAAAATTGCTTATTTCCCATGATGCATTGCTTTGAAAAGCAGACTGTAACTTCCTTACGAAATCAAAACAACTCACATTTCTGAAAAAAAAAAAACTTGTTAGAAAGATCCAAGAATTTCTTATTTTCCACAATCAAAAAGAACCTAAAATGGAATCGGACGTTATTGGGAAGGGAATTCGACCAACAGGCCTTACCATTTTGTCCGGTAAGATATTTTTTTCATTCATTTCAAATATTTATTTCCATCTTTTTGGCTTGTTGACGCGAACTCAACTCACTTCTTCTTTCATTCTTTCGGAAATAAATGATTTTTTTTTTCTTTCTGTTTTGAACAATGTTTAAATTAAAATGGAAACAATTTTATTTTTCACGATCAGTACACAATTGAAAATTATTCCTGTGTTTGTTTTTATTTAATTTGTAAAATTAAAGAAACCCGAATATTAAATTAAAAAAAGATCTTCGGAACACATAATTCCGGATCTCTTCCTAAAACGTTATCCAACTTTCGTTTTTGTCTACGGATGACTAAAAGTGCAATAATAAACATTATTTATTTATTTTGTTAAATAATTTCTAATTTATATAAAATTATTTTAAAGGATTGAACTAAACAATTTTTTAGTTAAAAGAATATCTTGCTTATGTGCTTATTAAGGTACATAACTCCGAAACAAACAGTTTAGATTACTTGTGTCATGGTGGTAATATTTGTTGTCTATAGCGATAGACTTTATTTATTTATTTATTTATTTATTTTACTAAAAACACAATAACAGTTGTTCTACTCCATGAATTTTCGTAATTTTTTTTATATATTACTATTTTCGACATGACAGTTAAGTAAAGTACGTAATATTCTTCTTCCTTTTTTTTTTCTTAACATTTTTGTCCTAAAAAAGGCACAATGTCTGTTTGATGTGGGGGGGGGCTACTATTAAAGACATAAGTTGCAAGGATACTATGTAGGGAGTTGAGCTGCAAGATGTCTGTACACATTACACTTGAACTTCTGCATGTCAGTACAGTTGGGAAAGCAGTAACCCGGAAGGGAATTCTGAAGTCTGGCATTTCTAAGGAAGAAACTATTAAAGTAGAAGACTTTCTTACATCTAGAGATCTTTACTGTATAGGGGTGGGACTTTGCTGCTTGTCGGGTTTGCCAGGGCTATTTACATCGAGGGAGAAAAAGAGCTTGAAGTTCGTTGGAGCATCCACCATTAAAATACTTGTACAACAGGCAGAGGGATGCAACAATGGTCAATGGGACCGAGGTTGAAGCTTAGATGACAGTTGAGGCCATACCAGATTGGCGACTCTCTTTTGAACCCTATCCAGGAGTGAAAGACTAGTAGCAGAGGCACCAGCCCAAATGTGACAACAATGCTCCATACATGGGCGAATGATGGCCTTGTAGAGGTATAGGATACTTTCCGGCGTATGTAACTTTCTAGCATGGTAGAGAGAGCCCACCTTCATTGCAACAGCCTTGGAAATGCTCTCGATGTATCTGTTCTAACTCATGTTGCATGTGAATGTTAAGCTTAGGAGTTTAAAAGAAGTACTTTGAGGTAATGTATCTTTAGCCATAGCTATTGATGGTTGAGAAGGTTTCTTGTAATTATTGAAGGAAACAAACTTGGTTTGGAAGCATTGAATATGACCATCCATTTTTGTCCCCATTCCACTACAGATGGAAGTCTTTCTGTAGTGTTTCTGCTATTGCCTTAGATATGTGTTCATTCGTTTTCGTCTCGTGCCTGTTTAGAGCGTGGTGTCATCAGCAAATATACCCATCTCAGAAACAATTTTATCAGGGAGGTCATTTATGAATATTAGGAATAATAAAGGTCCAAGAATTGACTCCTGAGATACACCTGCTTTTATATCATATTGTTTTGACGTACGACCGTCGAGGACAACCTGGATTCTTCTCTTATTTAAGAAGGATTTAATTATGTTAAGTATTCGTCCAGTAATATCATATGATCTGATTTTCCTGAGCAGGCCATCGTACCATACCCTGTCAAAAGCCTTATATTATCTAGGGATACTGCCGTACTCTCAGCGGCTTTGTCCAGTGTATGGTATATATGTTTAGACATTACAGTTAGGATATCTGCTGTAGAACGGGCTTGACTAAATTCATATTGTTGGTTGGTTGGTTGGTTGGTCAGAAGTTTAGCAACTGTAAAGTGATGGACTAGAACTTGGTTAATTATTGACTCAAATATTTTGGTGTAAAGTGGGAGGAGGCTAATGGGGGTGATAATTTAATGGGTCAGTTCTTTCACCAGAATTCTTGTAAACTGGTACCACAGAAGCAGTTTTCCAGCAATTAGGAAAGCAAGATTCATTAAGGCATTTGTTGTAAAGTTTGGAGAGGACTGGAGCAACTTCAGCGGAGCTTTTTTTAATCATACAGCCGGGATGAGATTAAGTCCACATGCTTTTGAGGTGTCTAGGTTTATTATGATATCATGCACCTGAGAAGGAGTAATTTTCAGATCATCTAGTGTGGTGCCTGTCCACAAAGGAAAATCAGTTAGGGAGTGGTTTGCCAGTCGGTTTGCCTCAAACAACTTCATGATTGTTGGATAGTGTTGATGAATTGTTGGATGGTTGTTGGACAGTGGGGGAATTATTGATTGCCCATTATTTACTACACTGTTGTAGATTTTCCAGAAATCATGAGTTCCTAATTTCTGTATTTTGATGCATTTTCTGTTGGTTTCAGTGGATTCTCTTTCAGCTGTCGCTATTTCTTTCTTACAATTACTTCTAGTTTCTATAAACTTTTGTCTGTTTGTACTGAATAAATCTGAGGTATGCATGCTGCTTCTGAGCAATAGCAGCTGCACAAGTAGAAGTAAACCATTGGGGAGAGTGGGGTTTGCTATAGAACTTCCGTATGGGAACATGTGCTTCAATTGCCACTTTGAACCATTCAGTGGTCTCATTTGTGCACTGTTCAGCAGGAAGAGAAAAGATATTTCCCCATGGGGCATCTCTGATGAGATCTCTGATGGCTTCTCAGTCAACCTTCTTATAATACATTGTCATTTTGAGCAATGGCTCCTCAGCTTTGGATCAAGAATTTAGGGCGATTTCTACCATTATCACAGCGTGATCAGCATTCCCGAGTGGGCTATGGGCATTTGTTACAAAATCATCGGGAACTGTGGTCAGAAATAGGTGAGGCTTGTTGATGTTGCTGATCTGGGAAATGTGTCAGAAATGTAACTGTCTGTTAGGGAATAAGATATAAAGATATGTGTGATGCTACCAACTGCGTTCGTGTAAGTAGAGAAACCCAGCCAATTACTATGGTTCACATTAAAGTCACCAAATACATCTACTTGTGCGCTGGTATCAAGGAAAAATGCTGTATCTATGCTGTCAGAAACTTGGTTGATTAGGGCACAATCCTGGGTCGTGGAAGAGTGGTAGAGAAAATATAAGTAGCTAATGCTATGTTGCATTACAAGTCTAAAGTACATAAAGGCCTGGTCGTCTGATTCTAGTTTTGATTCTCTAGTCAAGTGGACGGTGTTTCAAATATTGACTCCAAGTCAGTGCACATGTCTGTCTGAATCCTTATGGCAAAGTGGGAGAGACGAGGGGCGTGCAATAAGTAATGACCCTGACCCACTTCCAGTTGTCTGATCTAGCTGAAATTTTGCATGTGCAATGATTTATATCTCTACGGGTTATGTGGCAAATTACTAATTGTGGTTTCTGTTTTATAGGTGTTTGAACTGAGTCAGGTGTGAAATGGAGCCTGTTGAATGTCAAGCAGTGATCCGGTTTTTGTATTTGAAAAGACGCACACCACAGGAGACTTTTGATGAAATGAAAGAAACTTATGATGATAATGCCCCATCATATGACCTTGTAAAATGCTGGCATCGTGAATTCAAACATGGCTGGAAGTCTGTGCAAACAGCTCTCAGACCTGGTCGCCCCCTTCTGCCATTGATGAGACATCTGTCCATCAAGTTGAGGCTGCCATTTTGGAAGATCGGCGCATTACTATTTGCCAAATAGCCCAAGATCTCAAGATTAGTACAGGGTCTGTGGAAACTATCATTCATGCCCATTTGCATATGCATAAGGTGTCTGCCAGATGGATTCCCAGGTTGCTCACACCATTCCAGAAGCGAGAATGCGTCGAGTGCTCGAGGATGAATTTGGAGATGTGCCAAGAAGATGAGTCAAAGTTTTTCAAAAGACTGATTACACAGGATGAAACCTGTGTCCATCACTATGATCCAGAGACCAAAGCCCAGTCAATGCAGTGGAAGCACTTGAACTCACCACCTCCAAAGAAGGCAAGGGTGCAGCTGTCTGCTGGCAAGGTCATGCTCACAGTCTTCTGGGACCAGGACGGAGTAGTGATAATAGATTACCTGGGATTTTTGGAAAATCTACAACAGTGTAGTAAATAATGGGCAGTCAACTATTCCCCCACTATCAAACAATCATGAGGTTGCTTGCACGGCAACTGACAAGGCTAATCTGCTTGCCAGTCGGTTTGCCTCAAACTCCACACTGGATCTGGTACACCACTCCCTCCCTGACTTTCCTTTGCGAACAGATACCACACTAACGAATCTTGTTTTCCCGACTGCTGGAAAACCGCCTCTGTGGTACCAGTCTTCAAGAATTCTGGTAAAAGAACTGACCCACAATATTATCGCCCCATTAGCCTCCTCCCACTTTTTACCAAAATATTTGAGTCCTTAGTTAATCAAGCCTTAGTCCAGCACCTTACAGATGCTAAACTCCTGACTGACAAACAATATGAATTTAGGCAAGCCCGTTCAACAGCAGATATCTTAACTGTAGTTTCTGAACATATATACCGTTCATTGGACAAAACAGGGGAGGGTAGAGTGGTAGCCCTTGATATATCTAAGGCTTTTGACAGGGTATGGCACGAAGATCTTCAAAAAAATCAAATCATACGGTATCACTGGAAGAATACTTAACATAATTAAATCCTTCTTAGATAAGAGAAAAATCCAGGTTTTCCTCGATGGCCATACATTTAAACAATATGATATAAATGCGGGAGTATCTCAGGGGTCTATCCTTGGACCTCTATTATTCCTAATATTCATAAATGACATCCCTGACAAAATTGTTTGTGCGATGGATATATATGTTGATGACACTACGCTCTATAACAGACATGACAGGAAAACAAATGAACACATATCTAAATAAATGGAAGAAACACTAGAGGATGACCTCTGATCTGTAGTGGAATGGGGACAAAAATGGATGATCACATTCAATGCTGCCAAGACTAAACTTGTTTTCTTCAATAACTACAAGAAACCTTCTCTACCACCAATAGCGATGGCCAAGAACACATTGCCTGAAAGTACTTCTTTTAAACTCCTCGGCCTAACGTTTACAGGGAATATGAACTGGAATAGATACATTGAGAGCATTGCCAAGACTGCTGCAATGAAGGTTGGCTCCCTCTACCATGCTAGAAAACTACTTACGCCTGAAAGTATCCTGTACCTCTAAAAGGCCACCATTCGCCCATGTATGGAGTACTGTTGTCACATCTGGGCTGGTGCATCTGCTGCTTGTCTCTCGCTCCTGGACAGGGTTCAAAAGAGAGTCGCCGACCTGATAGGTCCTGAACTGTCATCTAGGCTTCAGCCTCTGTCCCATCGACGAGATGTTGCATCCCTCTGCCTGTTCTACAAATACTTTAATGGTAAATGCTCTGACGAACTGCAAACACTTGTACCTCCTCGACGTAATTACCCCCACCAAACCCAACAAGCTACTAAATCTCATCCCTTTACAGTAAAGATCCCTAGGTGCAAAAAAGTCTTTTACTCCAATAGTTTCTTCCCCAGAACTGCAGGTCTTTGGAACTCCCTTCCGGGATTCTGCTTTCCCAACTGTACTGATATGCAGAAGTTCAAGTGTAATGTGAACAAATATCTTTTTACTCATCTCCCTTCATAGTGCCCCTGCAAATTAAGTCCCTGATAGTAGCCCCTTGCTTCAAAGTGGCACTGTGCCTTGTTTGGGGTGAAAATTGAATTAAAAAAAACAAACTTATGTGATTTTGGGAATATGACATTTTCGTTCTGTGACGGGTGAAATATTATTTGTTGTTTAGTAAGGAAAAACACAGAATGCATGGTATAGTTAAAGCGACCATGACGGCTACCTTTTATTTTTTAAGTTCCAAAGGTAATCTTTTTAGAAGATTATCTGAGAAGAAGAAATGGTGACCTATTATCACAATGGGTACGTGCATCATAAAGATTTTCGGGTTTATTTTACAATCCACAGAGATTTGAAAACGTGGTAAAAAAAAGCAAATATATAATAAATAAATGTTACGAAAGGCAAGATAAGTTACTCTTCTACCTAACTGGGTAGGTAGTGTTTTTACTTTCCTTTTTTTTTTTTTTTTTTACACAGGAATCACCACTTATCAAGGCCCAGAGGCCACTCGAGGATAAGGGTTAATGAGTATACAATAATCAATGTGATTATAGCGTTTTTTACATAGGTAGTGGGATTTTTGTAAATTGGATTACATAGGAGGACGGTTCATCAAGAACTTGTTTACATTGGACTTGAAGACAATCAGATTGTAGTCATCTAGAAAGCAGGCCAATGGAAGAGAGTTCCACAGGCGTGCTGTTCTAAGAAAGAATCTACATTTAGGTCTAGGCACAGATAAAGAGTGTGGGAAACTATTGGTAAATGTTTATTCAGCTCGAAAAACAAGTATTTACAAAGGCTACACGAGCACAAGAAAACATGGCTGTGTAACAAATACATTGCAGACATTTTTTATTGTGCTTGCATACCCTTTGAACTTGCTTGTTTTTCGAACTGAGGAAACATTTTACATTAAGTAAAAACATTACATACCTACCCAGTTAGGTAGAATAGTAACTTATCTTGCCTTTGGTAACATTTATTTGTTATATATTTGAATTTTTTAAAAAGTTTATTTTTCGAATCGTTGTGCATTGTAAAATAAACCCAGATTTTCTTGTACTTTTAAAAATTGGGTTGAATTCTGAACAAGAACCTGTAATTAAAAAAATGTACTGGACTTCTACAAACAAAAAGTAATGACACAATTAAACTCATTACGGCTGTTTTGTCTCATTATCATTCATAAAAATAAAGGTATTATCTGATATCCAATTATTGACTTTCGGTGCATGTATAGATCCTTCCTTATGGCTGCCAATGTTGCCTCAATCAAATTTGGATACAACGAAATAACCAGTACTTATGCAAAATACGCATTGTACTGAAATAACAGAAACCCACTCTTAACAAGGGTGTGGGAGGCATTGTTAACTGTTTTGTACTTTCATTGAACAATTTAATAAACAAACTTGAAAATCTTACCTAAAATATAGTACAGTCCATGTTCTGCATAAGTATAATGTGGTCGTTACATTTTCACTCGGACCCACATGTTGTATATGAAAGTTTCGCAAAGGAACAAAGAAATTCGACTTGGCTTTTTTTTTCAGTTGAAATAGCAATAAAATCACACCCCTTCACTGTTGAGGTCCCTAAAAAAAAAGCTTTCTACTTCAATAGTTTATTCCCTCGAGAAGCTAGACTTTGGAATTCCCTTCCTCTTACTGTACTTATATGCAGAAGTTTAAATGTAATGTAAACCAACATCTTGTTAATCTTTCCTAGGCATGGTCCCAAATAGTGGCCCCTGATGTCTAATTGGCGATATGTCTTGTTAGAGGTGAACATGAGTAAAAAGAAAAAGAAATAAAAGGCATTTATTCGTGGTACTTTCCAAACAGCACATTGCATCTTATTTGAAAAGTCTCTTAATACACTATGTAGTTAACAAAACTCTGCTGTATCAAACACGTTTTTTCTGCTCCCATATCGACATGTTGGCTCCACTCCAGTCACCGTCACTCAGGGTTTTATTTTTATTTTTTTAATTCTCTGCTTTTGTTTTGATATGTCTGCAGCTCGCCTCACTCACACAGTCATCCAGCCACTTTTTTATTCAAAGTTCATATTGCATCTTGTTTCCAAAGTTCCTCTCACACTGACTCGTGCTCCCTAGTCCTCTGGTCATCCACACTTTTTTCTTTCTATTCTCTTCCTCCGCTGTGACGTCACCTCATGCGCTATCTTACTCATTTGAATATGTGAGATGCCACGGCTACTGCTGCACATGCGCCAGCAGCTCTGTTACATAAGTACTTGATGTTAAATGGGCTGGTAAACAGCAAAACAAAATAAACCAAATACAATACGCAAAAGTCCAGCTAGAATTCGTCACTGACAACTTTCTCTCTCAACTTCCAGCACGTCTCTCCCCACTGCCTCTGCCAACAGACATTTTATCAGAAAACTGACCCCATTCCATTTGCATACATGTGCAGTGGAAGATGAGATCTCGTGAGATTCCACGAGACTACACCTTATAAATCCATGGCTGCCATCTTTAATTCCTCTTTTTCTCAGATCCCATCCGAAGGTAACTTGTATGACCGCACGACACACACACACACATGGGGGCGCTTTCTTCTTTGATTATTACATTCAACTCTACACTCCCTCCTTGTCTCCAGACTACACATTTGGCATAGTGGACGCGGTCGTTTGTTGCGGGCACTCCTACGAAGGAGGATTGGCTGGACTACTTCATCTTCATTGGAGCTCTCAGAAGATGTGGCAGAACCATTAAAATCAGCGTTAGGGTGTACAGTCATACCATCAGGCTAGACTTCTTCATCTTCATCAGAGCTCTCAGAAGGGGTGCTGGAACTATCAGCATGAGTGTTGGGGTTCACAGTTGTACCATCGCGGGGAATAGGACGGATCCGCAGGTCATCGTTGGATGATTCACCATCACTGCTACTCACCAACTGGTTCGTATTCTGGGCAGGTCAGATATCCTTCACGTGGCGTGGAGTACCATTGACTAGCACGGCTTGCTCACTGATAATGCCAATGATTCGCCCTCTTTGAAAGCTGCTGGTGCATCGATTATTGGGAGGCTTCACCCAAACAGTGTCCCCTAACTTATACAGCCCTCGACAAGACTACACCTTATAAATCCATGGCTGCCATCTTTAATTTCTCTTTCTCTCAGATCCCATCCGAAGGTATGACTGCACGACACAGACACACGGGGGCGCTTTCCTCTTTGATTATTACATTCATCTCTACAGTACTCAATAACCAAAAGGCAACAACACAAATTAAGCCCAGATTTATGAAATGAGAGAATGAAAATAAATCATTAATGAATAAAGGGTTTGTTTTACAATATACCGAGGTACGAAACAATTGTAAAGAAACAAATATGTAACAAATAATTACCAAAGGCAAGATAAGTTACTCTTCTACCTATCTGGATAAGTTGTTGGTGTTTTAAGATTGTGTTTTAAGTGCGAAATGCAAATAGTGAAGAGGAAGAGCGCTTAAGGTAAGACGAAAACGAACATGGCGCCACGATGCCCTTGCCTTTGAAATACCGAGAACCGGTCCAAAACTCAAAAAAAAAAAAAAAAAAAAAAAAAAAAAAAAAAATGAAAATACTGACAAAAATCCACTGAATAAATATTATTGTGACATTTATTCCGGGGATTTTTGTCAGTATTTTCATTTTCATTTTTTTTTTCGTGTTTTGATCGATTCTCGGTACTTCAAAAGCAAGAGCATCAATGGCATCATGTTCGTTTTCGTTTTAACTTAAGAAGCGCTCTCTTCACTACCTGCATTTCGCACTTAAAACACAATTTAAAACGGAAAAAAACTTATCCGGGTAGGTAGAAGGGTAACTTATGTTGCCTTTGGTAACATTTATTCGTTGTATATTTGTTTATTTACCACATTTTCGTACCTCGGCCTATGGTAAAACAAACGTCCAAAAATTAGATAAAAAAGCAATAATTTAGCCCCCCCCCCCCCAAAAAAAATACGATGCAACAAATGCTATGTAAATAAAACAGTAAGTACTTTATTTTTTGCTGGAACCCAAGTTTCATTTTTTTTTTTTTTGTTATTGTATTTCCGTTGTAATTGGTACCGAAAATTTCCGCGCTGGTATTTACCGCCATGGTGTCTGATCTATATAAGCCCAATTAATATCCAATCGAGAAGTAAATTATATCGCGTTTGCGACACCGTAATTTTTTTTTTTTTTTTTAAATCGGAACGTAAAGAATTCTCATTTTGTTTCTACAACCACCACCACCACCACCACCACAAACAACAACAACAACAAACTGTTTGTTTAAATTTTTTTATGGTGCACTTTTGTTATCGCGCTATTTAAAAATAAAAATAAAAATATTTTCAAGTTAATTTCAAGTTTTACGATATCTCCTATATTAAATTGTTATGTGAAAGTAGAGAGTAGTTACAAAACACCCTCCCCTCCCCATGTTAAGAATGGCTTTCTAACGTTATTATTTTAGTGCAGACTGCATGCATGAGTACCATTTATTTTAACAAATTTTAAGGTTTTAAATGATTTCAAAGGGTTGAAACATTTTTTTTTATTCGATGACGATAAAAAATTCTTCCGTCGTCATCGTGATTCATGAGTCAACAAAACAACAATAATTCATCATTGGAACATCATTTACTTGCCTTCCCACGAGGGCAGAGTTAAACATAAGATTGATTTTTAATGTGTGAAACCCCAGCTTCCCCAAAAGGGCACTCTGGATAGGAACAAAAAAAAACAAAAAAAAAACACATTGGTGCTAATCATTGATTAGCATCAGTGTGGTGTGGTGTGGTGGTGGTGCGTGTTTTTTTTTTTTTTAGCCTAATCAATATGTCCACCCTTCCCAACAACAACAGCAATAATAATAATAATAATAATAATATCATCATCTTTTTTTTTTTTTAACCCATGATAGAAAGAACATGTTGTGCACCAAAATTCACGTAAATTGATAAAGCAGTTTTATTTTTATTAAGGAAATCATTTTCATTAATGGAAATTCGCAGGCATGTGTGGTAGCGGAGCCCGGAGCAGCGCGCTAAGCGCTTATGGTGGCATTTAAAATTAAAGAAAATACAAAAATGTCTATGATGTACGTACCATTCACGGGACGAAGATGAAAATTTCCAAAATCACGTAATTTGATCAAGTAAATTCTTTTGGCGGACCTGAAGAATCCTGCCCCCTGTCTCTCTCTATTAAAAAAAAAAAATTTTTATGTTTTCAGCAGATTGTTATCGAATAGACACTAGTCTACCAGATTATCAAAAAAAAAAAAAAAAAATTTAATGAAAAAGTCAATATTTAAATATTTGTAGAGGGTGCTCGTGCTCAGTTTCTAATGCAACGTTCAATCACCCATTTTAGAACGACTCGATGTTTTTAAGCTAAATTTTGCGAATTTAGCTTTTTTTAAAAATAGTTTAGCTTTTTTGTGAATTTAGATTTTTAAATAATCTAAAAAAGGGATAAAGTCGCGAAATGTGGCCTAAAAATGTCGAGTTGTTCTAAAATGGGTGATCGATTTACTAGAACGTTGCATTAGAAATTGAGCACCCTCACAAATACTTAAATACTGACTTTCTTTTCATTTGTTTAATGATCTGGTAGAGTAGTACCCATTCAATAATAATTCGCTAAAAAAACTAAAAAAAAAAAAAAAAAGATGAAAATAAAAAATATAGGAAGGGGGCAAGATTCTTCAGATCCGCCTGTTTATTCAAGAAAATAAAATTTTACTATTTCAGTGAGGAAGAGCTTTTCTACTCAGCTCGTTTGGGGGCTTATCCAGCTTTTGGGTGAAAGCCCAAAAGCCGGTGCATGCTCTTCGTTGGTCAGCAAGCAAGTTCTTTTCTATCTGCCAAACCAATGGTTTTATGAGATTTATAATCTCTCCCATCTTTAATAAAAAAACACGTGGTCTACTGCCGATGTCTGGATGTCAAAGCAGACCCCAAATGTCCACTTTGTTGAGAAATGACTTTTTTTCTATTATATCATGGTAAAAACACATTCTAACATTTTCTCAAAAATCTGAGCTCTCTTAAACCTCATGTCAAACACTCCACCTAACGCTTAGCCTTTAAGCAAGATTATTTGGTACTGCCCGACACATGCACCAGTATTACAGACGGACCATATGTTGATGTGCCGAAGTATTTTACTGGACCTGAGAAGGATGCAATTCAAATTCATGCTCTTAAAATCACCTTCGAAATAATGTTCATGCATCATTTCGTCTGAATAAAAGGCTTTTATATATTTCCCATGATGCCACAATGAGATTCTGTTTGCGAATGCTAGCATTTACACCAAAAAATATAAACTAAAATTTATTTTAAAGACAAATATAATATTCCGTTATAATTAATATCAGTAGTTTGATATGTAATGTTTTTAATAATGTAATAAAAATATTAATCAAACTATGAAACGACTTCACATGTGTGTGTATGTATTTCCCGCGTCAATGTAACTGACAATGGAATTATTATCTTTTAGTGTCGTTAATGTTCATCATTCTGATCCCCCCCCACTTTAATCATACAGATCTCACCTCATATGCAAATTATTGGCACGTTTGTTATTATTTGCAAAAAATAAAACAAAAAATAATCCATCTACAAAATTACATTTCTCTTTTTCCCTTTCTTTCTTCCCTGATTCTGTCACCTGACAGAGGTCAAACAGAGGCATGTTCGCTTGTATAAATAATACCTTCTATTATATATTCAATAGCTGATCTATTAACTGTTGTCATTGAATGGATCTGTAAGTTTATGGATAATTCAGGAGATGGTAGGGCCATTGTGCTTGACATTTTGAAGGTGTTTGACAGTGTGGCATTATGGTCTTCTACATAAACTTTGAGGTTATGGTATTGGTGGTAAAGAGCTTAACATTATTAGGTAGTTTCTTTCTTACTGAAGCTTGCAAGTAACTCTTTGTTTTTTTAATTCCATTTTCACTCCAAACAAGGCACAGTGACACTTTGATGTAAGGGGCTACTGTCGGAGACATGTTGCAGGCATACTATGTAGGGAGTTGAGCAGTGAGATGGCTGTTCATATTACACTTTAACTTCTGCATGTAAGTAGAGTTGGGAAAGCAGGAACCAGGAAAGGAGTTCCAAAGTCTAGCAGTTCTGGGAAGAAACTATTAAAGTAGAAGGCCTTCTTACATCTAGGGATCTCTACTGTGTAGGGGCGGGATTTTGCTGTTTGTCGGAGGTATTTACATCGAAGGGGTACAAGGGTTTGTAGTTCTCGTGATGGTGTCTCTTCATTTTGTTTTCCTGCGAGCGCCGGTTTTTCTCAGGGTTCTATTCTAGGTCTTGCATTGTTTCTTGTCTATAAAAATGACTTTCCAGAGAATATCATTCATAAAATTAACATTTTTGCTGATGATACCACCCTCTATTCGGGTGTTGCTTCTCAGCCATCTTTGTTGGGTCAGTAAAAATATGCAGCTGATTTCGAAGTTGATCTGAGTTCAGTTATGGATTGAGCTAAGAAATAGCTTATTTCATTTTATCTTGTTAAGACTCAGCTCTAGGTTTTCAATCGTGTGTCCCTTTTCCTCCAGAGATTCTTATATATGGCTTTGCTCTTGATGAGAAATTGACCTTATATTGGAGAGTGGTCGAGCAGAAGCAGTGAATTATCTGTTTATCTGTCTGTTTATCTAATTATCTGTCTATGTATGTATGTATGTATCTTTTTTTTTTTTTTTAATTACATTTTCACCCCAAACAAGGCTCATTGCCACTTTGGTGTAGGGGGTTACTATCAGGGGCAGCAACTACTGGGACACTATGTTGGGATTTGGGCAGCAAGATGTCGGTTCACGTTGCACTTGAACTTCTGCATGTCTGTACAGTTGGGGAAGGAGGAACTTGGAATGGAATTCCAGAGTCTAGCGGTTCTGGGGAAGAAACTACTGGAGTTGAAAGATCTTTTACATCTAGGGTTCTCTACTGTGTGGGGGTGGGATTTAGCTGCCTGTCGGGTTTGTCGAGGGTGTCTACGTCGTCGGGGCACAAGTGTCTGCAGTTCGTCAGAGCATTCACCATTAAAATACTTGTAGAACAGGCAGAGGGATGCAACGTTTCATCGATGGGACAGAGGCTGAAGCTTAGATGCCAGTTCAGGGCCTATCAGATTGGCGACTCTCTTTTTAACCTTGTCCAGGAGCGAGAGACTAGCAGCAGATGCACCAGCCCAAATGTGACAACAATACTCCATACATGGGCGAATGGTTGCCTTATAGAGGTACAGGATACTTTCAGGTGTCAGCAGTTTTCTAGCACGGTAGAGAGAGCCTACCTTTTTCGCAGTGGCCCTGGCAATGTTTTCAATATAATTGTTCCAACTTATGTTTCCTGTGAACGTTAGGCCAAGCAGTTTGAAAGATGTACTCTCAGACAGGGAGTCACTGGCCATTGCTATTGGTGGCAGAGAAGGTTTCTTGTAATTATTGAAGGAAATCAGTTTAGTCTGGGCAGCATTGAATGTGACCATCCATTTATGTCCCCATTCCACTACAGATTGGAGGTCATCCTCTAGTGTTTTTGCCATTTCTTTAGATATCTGTTCGTTTGTTTTCCTGTCATGCCTGTTATAGAGTGTGGTGTCATCAGCATATATACTCATCTCAGAGGCAGTTTTGTCGGGGAGGTCATTAATAAATATTAGGAACAATAGAGGTCCAAGGATAGACCCCTGAGGCACTCCCGCATTTATATCACACTGTTTAGACGTACGGCCGTCGAGGAAAACTTTGATTTTTCTCTTATCTAAGAAGGATTTAATTATGTTAAGTATTCTACCAGTGATATCGTATGATTTAATTTTCCTGAGGAGACCCTTCATACCCTGTCAAAAGCCTTAGATATATCTAGAGCTACCGCTCTGCCCTCTCCCGCTTTGTCCAGTGAATGGTATATACATTCAGAAATTACAGTGAGGATGTCAGCTGTGGAACGGGCATTTCTAAATCCATATTGTTTGTCAGTCAGAAGTTTAGCATCTGTAAGGTGCCGGACTAGAGCATGGTTAATTATGGTCTCAAATATTTTGGCAAAAAGTGTGAGGAGGCTAATGGGGCGATAATTTGATGGGTCAGTTCTTTCGCCAGAATTTTTGAAAACTGGTACCACAGAAGCAGTTTTCCAGCAGGAAAGCAAGATTCATTAAGGCATTTGTTGTATAGTTTGGAGAGGATTGGAGCTACTTCGGCAGAGCACTTTTTTAATAGCACAGTCGGGATGAGATCAGGTCCCCATGCTTTTGCAGTATCAAGATTTCTTATAATAGCATGCACCTGAGAAGGGGTGATTTTCAGATCGTCAAGTGTGGCATCTGTCCGCAAAGGAAAGTCTGGGAGAGGGTGGTTAGCAGGGTCTAGTGTGGAGTTGAAGGTAAGTTGCTGAGCAAACAACTTCATCATTGTTGGATAGTGGGGGAATTGTTGATTTCCCATTATTTACTAAATTCTTGAATATTGGTACCACAGAAGCAGTTTTCCAACAGCCCGGAAAGCATGATTCATTAAGGCATTTGTTATAGAGTTTGGAGAGAACTGGAGCTACTTTGGCTGAGCACTTTTTTAATAGCACAGCTGGGATGAGATCAGGTCCACATGCTTTTGAAGTGTCAAGGTTTTTTATGATGGCGTGTACCTGAGCAGGGGTGATTTTTAGATCGTCTAGCGTGGCGTCTGTCTGCAAAGGAAAGTCAGGCAGGGGGTGGTTGGTAGGGTCGAGGCAAACCGGCTGGCAAGCATATTAGCCTATCTATCTATCTGTATAATTATTTATCTACTTAGTAATGAGTGGACAACAGAGATTGAAATCATCATATTTGGACAGGTTGTCAAAACATATCAAACTGTGACCTGGTCAAGTTTGCACCGGAAAGTATCTGGGTTCAGTTATGGATTGATCTAAGAAACAGCTTGTTTCATTTCATCTTATTAGTACTCAGCTCTAGGTTTTCTTCCTAAGATTCTTAAATATGGCTTTGCTCTTGATAAGAAATTGAACTTAAATCTTCTTGGTCTTTCTTTTTCATCAAATCTATTTTGGAGTTCATAAATTAGGTCCATTGGTCTTTCTGCTTCTTGTAAAACAGACTCTCTCTAAAAATGCTCTAAACACTTTCTTACAGCCGAGGCTATTCTCTCTCTACAAGTCTACCATTAGAGCATGCTGTTTTCATATTTGGGATGGTGAATCTCTGCCCGATTTAAAGGTTCTTGATAAAGTGCAGAAATGTATCAGTAATTTGATTGGCCTCCACACTTTCTTCTTCACTGTAACATACACATCACTGACTTGATTTTGTTAGTCTCAGTCTTTTTTTTTGTAAATACTATTATGGCAAGTGTTCCTCAGAATTATCTTATCTATTCCCTGCCATCTTTGTTCCAGCCATTTAAGTGTTTATCTAGTGGTCTCTATCAATTTGCTATTTGGTATACCTGATTGCAATACAGCTTCTTATTCCAGTATCTTCTTTTTAAGAACTGCAAGGTTGTGGAACTCTCTTCCTGCTCACTGTTTTCCTTCTACCAACAGCTTTAGTCTTTTTAAGACTAAGGTCAGTAGACATCTCTTGTTCTTGAAATAATCATCTTTTGTTCTAGTCAATTCCTTACATCAAGTGGCTTCATTTTTGTCTTAAGCGATTTTCATAAAAAATTACTGTTAATTGAATATTTTTTGAATTAATAATTCAAAAACGTAAAGTAAAACGAAAATGTTAAAGTTATGTTTAAAAATAATTTATGAAATTAAATCCACCAGAATGCATTTCCATTTATTTGTATATAATTTTAATATTTTGTTAATAGTTGAAAAAAAAAAAAAAAGAATGAATTATTTCATGATCCTTCGAAATTTGAAAGGAATTTAGAAGCATTTAAACTGTGGAATATGAAATCATTTACACTGGCTTGGAAAGTTTGAAAAGCTATTTTAGAAATGGACGTTAAGCCCACATTTATGAATTAACAAAAATAAATCCTGCTTAAATTATTGGAATTTGTGTCACATTGAGCGCTTGGTTGTCTCACTTGTCCCTTTAGGGTTTCATGAATTGACCAACAGGTAACCCAATACCTTCTTCCTTAGGAGGTCATGTGAGTCAATCTTTAAAAATCTTTGCACACTAAATTCTGGCCTCTTTTCTCCTTTTCAATTCAGCTCAACTCCAAAGCCAACAAAATATGGGCCATTTTTTAATGGCCTTTTCCT
>NC_136522.1:565000-645000 GCF_053919585.1 Euprymna scolopes | reverse complement strand
TTTTGTTAGATTCATTACCATTTTAAGATGTTCTCTTAATAATGAATGAATTTATTGTGAACATGTGATGCATTCCAATACAACTTATGAAAAGTACACATATAATACATAGTATAATGTACAAATGTTACGTAAATGAACAATATGTGTGTTATAATATGTACAAGTGTATATGTGTATAGAGGAGGAGCGCAAGTTTAGTTTATTTTAGTTATTTTTACTTGGGAGTCAATTTGTTTTTCCCTTGTGTCTGTTATAGAGCGTGGTGTCATCAGCAAATATACCCATCTCAGAGAAAATTTTATCAGGGAGGTCATTTACGAATATTAAGAATAATGAAGGTCCAAGAATAGATCTCTGAGGTACACCCGCATTTATATCATATTGTTTAGATGTATGACCGTCGAGGATAACCTGAATTAAAATTTACTTTCACTGTAGGACTTAAATAGAAGACTTCGATTAAATCTATTTCTGGAAAAATGGTTGGATCACTCCACTGCTCAAGAAAGTACTTGACTCTGGATGCAATTCCCTATCTTTATAATTTTAAACTTCATTAGATTCGACTTAAACATATTTTAAACATATAAATGAAATAATATGATTTAAAAGTTATTAAAATAAATTGACCGCGGGGAGGAGAGGCTGTAAATATTTGTCAACTTGTGAATGTGTACACACATACATATTTAAAAGAATTTTTTTGAGATAAGGATTGAGAATTTCTATTTCAATTATTCGGAATGGTGTTCTCATCTTAGATGTTATTCTCACAATGTTTTAGCCAATATAACCTTTGACCTTCTTTTGAGGTGCATCATGTCAAGCTCTGGAATTTTTATGTTGAGCTCTGAAATCTGTACAGAATTTCAAACCGACTTTTTTTTTTGCTATTTAATCCATAATTATGAATTATGAACACAGCTGCTTGGTATAAAGGGTCTAAATGCGGACTATAATGTGGAAATAAGGAGAAATAAGAGTATGATGGTGTTGAAAGTAAACCAAAGGCTCACTTTCCAATCTCCATATATTATTTTAAATTTTATTCTTTATTTTACTCTTCTTCACCCTAAACAAGGCATATTGCCACACGGAACATAAGGGGCTACAATTTGGGATAGTGTCTAACAGAGGTATGTGAGGAGTTGAGAGTGAGATATTCATTCACATTACATTTAAACTTCTGCTTGTTGGTACATTGAGGGAAGTAGGAAATAAGGAGAGAATTCCAAAGTCTGGCATTCTGAATAAAGAAATTATCAGAGTAGAAGGCTTTCCGTTCTCTAGGCATCTCAACAATGAAGGGGGGGAGGTTTTGCTGCTTGTTGGGTTAGTTAGAAGTATCTACATCAAGGGGGCACAAGTGCTATCAGTTCATAAGAACACATTCTACTAGTAAAACAGGCACAGAGATATGATATTGTGCTGCTGGGGCAGACGTTGGAGTTTGTTATGCTAGTGCATATGATATGTTATTCTATCCGGGTGCAATGGCTCTGCATCGTTTTTCTAAACTTTATTCTTCCAGCCAGTTTTTATTGCTATATATACCCTCTTATCGATGAATGCATAAAGTTCTTTACACACATGAATTTATCATCTCATTGCTGTCATCATCATCGTTTGGAATCCAGATTACTTTTTCATTCATTGATACAAAACTAACACCAACAATTGTTGGTTAGTATATAAAACAACAAGAGTAGGTGTTTAATTGATGGTTCAGTCATCTGACTTGATAGTAAGAATTTGGAGTGATATGGATATCCGTACTGATCTGTGTGTTGGACCAGCAAGAGTGAGAGACCAATGTTTTCTTCTTTTTTTCTGAAGAACTACTTTCTGTTATCTATAATATAAAAGCGAAAATGTGTGTGTGTTTGCATTTTTTTGTATGTCTGTCAAAGGTTTTTGGAGGGGAGCGCTCGGTGGGGTGGGTGGAGATTACTCATTCTTACAACTTTTTATATACTCGCTAGACTATAATATCTCTGATTTACGAAACGAGGTCATCTCTAGCTTTTATTTCAGTGACTTTTATGTTATAAAATTCGCACTGCGCTGTGGTTTGACCTTGAAAACGATGCGTTGACTTTCGTTTACCCACCTGCTTTTTTAAATGTTTAATTTCACCCATTCTCACTTCTCTGCCCACTTAGCGTCACAGTAACATGCCACACTTTTTTTTCCGCCTTAGCCTCAAGCCTTCGGATTCGAACCTACCTCCCTACCAAAGCTTTTTTTTTTCTTTTACACCTACAAACACCCGGGCAACACCGGGCACCCCCACTAGTCTATATATACAAAAGACAAAACGGTCGTGCGCATTTTTATATGTCCAGCAAAGGCTTTTTCCGTGGGGGTTTTCGGGGAGGGTTGCTATTTCTTAGAACCTTTTATATACTCCCTAGATTCTAATATCTACAATTTGTGAACAGACGTCGTCTGTAGATTTATTTTGATCAATTTTTATAAAATTTGCGCTATTCCGTTCTGTCACGTGTTTGTTGGTGTTTTTCGTATAAAAGCAAAACTAAATTGAAATAAACATGTTTCGCTGCCCTTCGTGGCCAGCATGTCTTGAAAGGCAATCAGCTTTAATCAGTGTGGGGAATACCCTTCATATCAGACAATTGCTATTCATTAAGACACTGCCAGAGCCCCCCCCCTCTTGGGGGGAACTGGAAGCTGAAACTAACTGGCATACAGCCAAACTTAAATGCATGATCGCCTGCATTAACTCATTCACTTAACTTTCACTTTCTGCATGTCAACTTTTTGATCGCTAAATTAGAACGCTTTTCAATCCTTTCCCTTCCTTGCTGAGTGGTAAAATGTGACGTTTTCTTTCACTTTCTTTTCTGCCTTTGTGTCAAAGGCTTTGGGTTCAAACCTGCCTACCTACTAGAACTTTTTTATTTCTCCACACACACCAAACACCCGGGCAACGCCAGGCACCCCTGCTAGTCTATATATTTAAAGGGCAAAATGGGCATGAGAGTGTTTGTATGTCCAAGAAAGGCTTTTTTGGTGGGGTTCTCGACAAGGTTACTATTTTGGAGAACTTTCCTTATACTTCCTAGATTATAATATCTATGATTTGAAAACCGATATCGTCTCTATCTTTATTTTGATTGACTTTTAAAAAATTCCCACCATTCCATCCTTTCGTGTGTTTGTCTTTTTCATATAAAAGCGAAACTAATTGAAGCAAAGGCAGCCACCTGGCTTTCCTGTCAGGAACGTCTTGAAGGCAATCAGCTTTGATCAATGTGGGGGAAACCCTTCATATCAGACAATTGCTATTCATTTGGATACTGTTAGAGCTTCCCTTTTTTGGGGGGGAGGGAGCTGGTTTTCCCCAACATCGTGGAGAAACAAATACGGCAACTGGCCTACAGCCAGAGTTAACTGCATGATTAACATTGTGGGAAAACAGAAAGCTGAAAGCTTAACTGGCCTACGGCCAGAGTTAAGTGTGTGATTCTTATCCACTATGGCATTATGGTTGACATTGCTAAATTTGAACGCTTTTCACTTCCTGTCGCATCATAGCGTAGCGGTAAGATGTCAGGTTTTCTTTCACTTTTTTTCCCACCTTCACGTCATGGTTTCAAGCCTGCCAACTAACATTTTTTTTTCCAAATACCCTACAAACACACAAGCAACGCTGGGCACCCATGCTAGTCTAATATATAAAAGACAAAATGTGTGTGTGTGTTTGTATGTCTTGCAAAAACTTTCGACAGAGGCGACAGATCCTCATGAGATTGGTATCGTTTTAAAGCTCAACCCTTCGAACAATAAATATTGAAAAATTGGCCAAAAACATTCATTCCTTCACCCTAAACTGGGCACTTTTCTACAAGGAGGGGTCGGTTCTTTTATGTCACCATTTTTGCAAATTGGATTGACTCTGCTTAATTTTAACGTTCCGAACATCCGGTCAAACGATGGAGACACCGGCAAAAACGTCACATTTTTTTTCTCGTTTGCATTATGTGTTCAAGCCTGCCTGCCTACTACCATTATTTTTTTTTTCTCTCCACCCAAACTGCTTGCTGTTGTTTCTCCTCCACCCCATTACCAACTTATTTTTTTTAATTACCCCACCACCACCACCCCAAGCTTCTTACTCGACCCAAGCAATGCCGGGGAACCCCCCTACTATACCACATTTTTTTAACAAGCTGTAATCCCCACCCCTGTGAGGTCCTTACTACACCTCCACACACTCTGGCAACGCCAGGTACCCCCGCTAGTCTAACATAAAATGAGAAGCTATGTCACCCTATATTTTAATGTGTAGAGATGAGAAAAATGGCAAGTCTTAAATAATTTTTCTACATTTATAAGATTATGTTTTATCGATTTTTATTGTATAATATAAAAGTAGACGTTTAGTTGGTTGGTTTTAACATGTGACTGAATGTAACGTTACACACACACTTTGACACGTAGGCACCCGGGACTCAACACGTTGTAGAAAAGTACATCGCAAGGAACATAGGAAATGTAATAACTCGACTTTTTTTTTATTTCAACAACATTTATTTCCTGGTACTTTCCTGAATAAAACGTGACCTCTATCCTCTTGAATGTCATTTCAAACATGCTCTCGAATGTGCTCTTATGTCTGTGCAGAGGTTCTTTTTTATAATCTTTTTTTTATTTCTTACTGTGACATCATTTCGCACACGGCTTAGCATTTGCATGTCTGTGCTGTTACATTAATAGTAAGGACTTAACGTGATATAAACAGTTTCAGCTTAGGATTTAGAGGAAAAGAATTGTCATGTAAAATCCGGATGAATAGGAATGTTGAGACTTGTCTATAAACAGCCAGAAGCAATCAATATGGAAAACGGATCGTTTAAATGATTTGTTTAACCACTGATGATCAAATACAGCTCATATTTAAGGAAAATTTGGTATGACATTGGATTGTCTTCATCCTTTCTTCCTTAATGTACAAGAGAAAAAGAATAATTCAATGCCATGATGGAGGTCGATAATAGATTGATTAGCTTATTCTAAAGACTAGAAATAGAAGGGTTTGAAGTGATATAGATAATTACAGTTTAGAATTTAAAAAAGCTAGGTCTTCATATGACGCATAGAAAGGAACATTTATATTCCTCAAACAATAACCAGAAGGAACTCATAGTAAAGGAAAATGGTTTTGCATATAAGATTAATAAAGTATTCATTTTAAGATTGAATTATCTTTGTCTTCTTCCATGAGTGTTTCAGCTGCCTGTGTAGCGATATTTTATATGATATGTTAAATAACTTAGAATAGGAAATTACCGCTAGAAATGAAAGTTAGTGATGTAACAGGAAGTCTAGAGTAAGACGTGGCAGATAAAAATTGAGAAGCATTTTCTGAAGTTTAGGTTTGGTAGAAAGAAGTTTTTTCAGAGCTCTTCCTTCATTCTCCATTTCCTCAGAGAGTAGGTGAGTGAAAGTCTGAGACTATGCAATTTGTTTGTTGTTTAATAAATACTGCAAGGAAAAAAAAACAATAAAATTACAAGTAGAAACCTCAGAGCAAAACATTATGTTATTGCTTTCTTTTCAATGGCAAGTATTATTATTGCTACTGAAAGGAACAAAAAAGGCCAACAACTCTTTACACAACAGAAGCCATATGCCATCATCACTTCGAGAATGCTATTTGTCACCAGAACAATAACAGAAACCTGCTATGAAGTGAGCTACCAACTAAAGATATTATTGTTTAGACTTGTATTGTTGGATATTTAGGCCATGTTTGCTGAGAGATAATTTTTTTACACCTGCATTTTCAAAATGTAACAAAAAAGTTCATTTTATTGGAAATTATATGTCTGAAATCTTAACAGCTAGGCCATGAGTATCGGAGATCATTTTGACATAAGCTTGCACTTGTAGAACAATAATAATTATCAATCAGGAATTTATAAAAGAATCGGTAACTGTATTGGAATCAGGAATTTATAACAGAATCGGTAATTGTATCAGAATCGGGAAAAATATTGGAATCGTCCAATCACAAGTAATTATTTCCATTGAATGGAAATATTCGAATAACTGGTGTAACGTGTGACCCTGCTGGGATTGTTTACAGCTAGGGTCGCTGATATCAATAGACAGTGCTAAAGACAAACTGTAGGCGAGGGGAAGACTGATACTATGCAATTTGTTTTTGTTTAATAAATACTGCAAGGAAAATACAATAAAATGGAAACTTCATTGTGTTATTGTTTTATTTGCAATGGAAATTATTATAGTTGCTACTGAAGAGAACACGAAAGACAAATAAGTAAACACACTGTAGGAGTCACGTTCCTAGTATCACTTTGAATTACTAGGCTAACCATTTTGTCTATCAACACTGCTGCAATATTTTTGACGCTGCACCCGCCTCTCTCCAAATGTTAGGAAGTAAGAAAAAAAGAGGAAAAAATATAACAAAAGAAGAGGAAATAAGTTTATCAGCAGAACAAAGTTATAGGAAGTTGTTCACTGACATACTCCAAGGAGAGCTAAAGTGGTAGTGTCAGTCAAGGTGTGGCAGCGAATGGGAACAAAAGATCCATCACTATATTTTAAGAGTTCGTTTTAGATGTGTCAATAAGTTTTACAACAGTATATGACAGTTGGGACATTTTGTGGACACCTCTGAGCTGAGTTACTTAGACCAGGTCGTAAGAGCTTTGGGAGGTCAAGATGAGCTGACATTAATTGATGAACTCAGCTTCAATAGAAAAAATACAATATGGACATTAGCGCTTAGAGAGTAGTTTCCCGCGATGGTGTTACACACACACCCAGAGTGTAATGAATATTTATAGAAAGTGTCAGAGTCTTTGTTTTCTTTTGAGTCGTTTTATTTTATTTTATTTTTCATACTGTTGAGCTAGTGTACCTCCTCGGCAGTCATCAATGTGTGGGAGATGACGGCATGGCAGGAACAAGAGAAGATGAAAGAAAAAATTTACAGTACATAATGTTGGGGTTATTTCTGGAATTGACAGAACATTGAAATTTTCAGATTTTAATGGATCATTTATTTCCAATTGTAATTTTTTTCTTGAGTTTCTTCATTTTCTTAAACTTTGTTGTCATTTTTCAATCCATTTTTTTTTTTAGTTATTCCTTTATTTTTCTCCTTCTTAACCTCTCACTTCTTTGAATATTTTCTTTCTTTTCTTGTCATAATTCTTCTTTTCTTTTTCTTCTTCTCCTCCTCCTCCTCATCATCATCATCATCATTTTTTTTTTAGTTATTCCTTTATTTTTCTCCTTCTTAACCTCTCACTTCTTTGAATATTTTCTTTCTTTTCTTGTCATAATTCTTCTTTTCTTTTTCTTCTTCTCCTCCTCCTCCTCCTCCTCCTCCTCCTCATCATCATCATCATCATCATCATCATCATCATCATCATCATCATCATCATCAATGGCCGTTTCTGTCTTAAACTGTTTCTAAAATAATTTTAAATCAAAAATAATTAATATGATAATCGCTTATCTGAAACAAAACAAAATATTCTGTTAAAAATATTAATATTTAACTTATTGATTTTTATCAATTCATCGTATGGCCATCCCAGCATTGTCCGAGAAAGCTACAACGACTGAAACGCATATTACTCATTTTTTTAAAATATATTTTTGTAATTTTAACTTCTCTCCTCTTGTTTGTTGTCGATTTCAATTTCTTACACATTCTCGTTTTTCATCACACGTTTTCTCTTTTTTACATTCTGTCCAACTTTTCTCTCTCTCTCATTTTGTCCAACTCCTCTTTCTCTCACATTCTATCTAACTCTTTTCTTTCTCTCATATTTTTTTTTGTTTGTTATTATATTGTCACCATTTATTAAGGCCGAAAGCCACTCAAGGAGAAGAGCTAAATAAGTTTCAGGTGGATGGTGAGACAACAGGTGATGATTGGTAATGATGGTAGTGATTGGGCAGAATTTAATTATTTAAGAAGGCAGCTCAACAAGAATTTGTTTACATTGGGCTTGAAAACGACCATGTTGTTAATTAGGAAGCAGCCCTGCAGTTTGTGTTCCACTGATGGGTAATTCTAGGAAATAGATTTAGAAGCTTTGTTTAAATTTAGGTAAAGAGAGAGAGAGAAAGGGAAACTATTAACAGTGGTTGTAAGTAGATGAGTTTTTTGTTGTGAATGGTTTACCAGTGTGGTCTAGTTTGAAATTCAGTCACGCACCTGCTATAAAAATAATGTAGAGAAAAACTAGCTGTATCTTTTCTGTGAGAAAGAGGTAGTAGGGAGAAGAAAAAAGACATTGTCCACTAGATTTCGAAGTTAGTTTTGTACTCTGTCAAGGCAAAAAAGTGTTCTCTGAGTAGTATCTTCCCAGATGTGACAACCATATTTTATCTTAAGACATATTCGGCTCTTATACAAGTAGAGGATTGCATCAGGAGTAATATACCTTCTGGAGAAGTAGAATGATCCAACCATTTTTCCAGTGACTTTGACAACAGATTTGATGTAAATTTTTCATTTCATATCTTAAGTGAAAGTCAATGCTCGATGCTTGTCTACTGATTTTTTGTACAGCATGCAATGTTCGTGTCAAGCAAGGAGAGTGAAGAAAAAAATGCTGCTGTGTTTACTTATAGGCTGGCAATATCATGAGGTAACGAGACTTCATGGCATCTAACATGCGTATGAAAGTCAGACGGTTTTAATAAAAAGCCTGTTGATCAGAAAAGGGCATTCTTTTTGGCAGAAGTTAGTTTTGTCAGGTGATTTTTGAAACCGGGAATTGTGGGAAGGAATAGAATTAGCTGTGTATCGAAATTTTGATACCGAGAATTCTGAAGAAGGAGAAGAATAATATACTGTATTCATTATAATTGGGGGCAAGTGGAAATCAAAGCATTGGTGGTGAAGAGAAAAAAAAGCTTAGTTTTAGACACAGTAAAAGTAACCAGGCATTTTTCCCCATATTGCAGTATACTCAAGGTCAGAAGAAAGAGATTCAGAAAGATGTCAGGCATTACTGCTCTTTGAAGTGTTGCCATAGATAGTTGCGTCATCTGCATAAATGTAGATGAATGATTTTAGAATATGACTTGGGAGATCATTAACAAAGGGCTGGCTCAAAAGAGATCCTTGAGGCGCGACAACATTGTTTCTACAAACCTCAGACTTCTGTTCATCAATGACTATTTTGATGAACCTTCTATCAGAGAGAAAAAAAAAAAAATCAATGGCTAGGAGGACATTTCCAGATATTCAATAGCTAACAATCTTGTGAAGTAGACTGTTATTCCTAACTCTATGAAAGGTCTTTGGTATGTCCAGAGCTATTGCTCTGAAAGTCTAACGTAAATAAGTTCTTGATGAGCCGTTCCATATAAGTTATCAAATTTACCAAATTTTCATTACTAATGATTACTATATTGTCCAATTTCTACTGTACACTCTTTAACCCTTATCCTTGAGTGGCCTCTGGGCCTTGATAATGTGGTGATGCCTATGTAAAAAAAAAAAAAGAAATAAAAAAAAATAAAACCTCTGTCAAATTCACCGATCCTATGTAATATTACAATCAGCACATCAGATGTTGATCTTGCAGGAATAAAATTCATATTCCTTGTCACAGAGTAGTCTGATTTTGCTGATATGATTGACAACTTCACGATTTATCACAAATTCAAGCAACTTATAATAGCAGAATACCGATCTCCCGTATTCTTGAATGCTGGACAAACTGATGAAGTTTTCCAAGGGGTTTGAAGCATTGCTCCTTTATGCAATGTTTGAACAGTTTCTTAAGAATGGGAACTAGTTCTGGTTGCAGCTTTTTAAGCACTGATTGGAATGTTGTCAGAGCCAGTTAATTTTTTTTTTTTTTACTTACATTCACCCCCTAACAAGGCATATTGCCACTTGAACGTGGTAGTAGGAAGAGAATTCCAAAGTCTAACTGTTTGAGGGAAGAAACTATTTGAGTAGAAAGTTTTCTGGCATTTAGGGACCTCAACAGTGAAGGGGTGTGATTTTGTTGCTAAGCGGGTTTGTTAGGCACAAGTGCAACAAGTTCATCAGAGCACATTCCATTAAAATATTGTAAAACAGGCACAGAGATGCAACATTGCGGTGATGGGACAAGGTTTGCTGGCATCAAGTTTCTTGATAAGTTTAGTAATATTTCAGACAGATATATGAATGTCACACAGAGTATTTTCAGTTAGAGGGGAATTCAGAAGATTAGTGGCCTTCATCACAGAGTGGAGTTTGATACAAAGTAGCAAACAGTTTGGCTTTGTTGGATATTGATGAAATCACCTCAGGTTCATTGATGATAGTTGAGATAGAACTCACGCATCTGTTCAAAACTGTTTGTTATTTGCTAAAACTTGTGGGAAGTCTTTACTCAGTTACTGTAGACAAAACAGATTGAGCATATGATTCTCTTGTGTTTTTTATGGCCGTTTTTGCAGTAATGTTGCTGTCTTAAAAGCAGCTTTTGTTGAATGCAATTGAGATAGTGGTTTCTCTTCAATTTTTCTCTCTCTTTCTAACTTTCTCATTCAAACATTCTCACTCTAACCAATATTTTTTTACATGGACATTTCTTTTCTATCTCACCCTCTCTCTCATTCTCATTTCTTCTCTTTCTTTCTCTCTCTCTCTCTCTCACACACACACACACACACACACACACACACACACACAGATTCTCTCTTATTCGTTCTCTCTCAAAATTCTTTTTTACACTCGTTCTTACTTTTTTCTTTTCTCCTTTTCCTACACTTCTCTCTCTCACTTTTATTCGTTTTCTTTCACACGGTCTCTCCCAAACATTCTCATATCTTCTCTCTCTCCCTCTGTTTATCTCTATCACTCATTCTCTCCTCTCTTTCTCTTTCACTCTAATTTTTTTCTAACGTAACTCCACACACCAACATCCTCTCTCTCTCCCTCACCTTATCCCTTACTCTTTCTTCTTGATCTATTATGACAAATCAAAAATCCTTCCACCAAAAAATAAAAAAAAAAACAGCTCATCTCATGCAAATATATGCAAATTTATTCGTCTCGTGCTCCAAAAGAATTCTCACAGTTACGGATTCAGAATTCTGATAAAAACCCAATATCATTTTTCATTCAGCTTTCTATTGCTGGAAGTGGGCGGCGAAGAGGGTGTATGCTTTGAACTATGGATACAAATAATTTTCAAAGCTGTCAGAAAATATCTGTCTACAGGCATTGGTTAAGTGAGTGAAAGCCTAAGGCGGGTCTTCAACCTCAGCCCCCAGGATTAATTAGGGTGGAGCTGGGTTACTTAATTAGAATAATGAAAGGGTCATCCATTGACCTTTTAACATGGCTAAAGTATTAAAAAAACGATCTATTTAGCCATTCAATTTGAATGATGAAATGCTATTTCATATTGAAATGTAACAGACAATGAAAATCCTATTTTAAACTAAAATTTGACAGCCCCCCCCTACTATTTCAAACTGAAATGACAGAACAGTGAAAATTCTATTTTAAACTCAAATGGGACAGTCCAATGAAAATGTTATTTCTAACTGTAATGCGACAGCTGAAGAAATTTCTATTAAAATATAGAAACATGACAGACCAACGAAAATGCAATTTCAAACTAAACTGTGACTACATCCATAATTGTTGATAAACCACTGATCTAAAGTAAAGACAGTTTATCCTATTTCTTTGACCATTATAGTTTTCTGAAAAAAGTTATATGCTTTCAACTGTTCAGACAGTCAGTTTTGGCAAATCTTGGTCTGAGTTCTTGAAGAAAAATTCATTTCCATTTAATTTTACCGAATTTCATATTTAATGCGATCAAGTTTGTTTTTTTTTTTATCTATATTATATTTCTTTTAGTCTGCCTGTTTCTGTTCCACTTTTTTTCTTGGAAACTACTTGGTCGATCTGGCTGAAATTTTGTATAGACCTTTGGCGTGATAATGTGGACCAAACAAAGTATTATGATATCCGTTTGATGCACAACCAGGAATTAATAGGGATTAGTCACCACAATACCACATTTACTCTCGAAGTTTTCTAAAAAACTTTCTAGCCGAAATTTTGTATGGACTTTTTTTTTATAATAAGGTGCAGCGAACTAAGTATTATGGTATCTGTTCATGCACACTTAAAGATTAATAGCGATTAGTATTTAATGTAAACATGAGCACAAATTTAACCATATTCAAACATCATTTTTGCATAAAGCACTAATTCTAAGTAAATGGAATATAATTTCTGCTTATTTTCAACAGGCCAAAAAGTCTAGTTACTAATATTAGAGAGAGTTTAATGAGCTAATTTTCTCATAATCTTAAATTCTTTTCATGATACTAATGACACTGTGAAGAAATCTGGAAGAAACCGAATTAGGGAGACAATTTTTTCGAATTTCACTGGTAGTTCCTCCCCTTTCCACTTGATAAGTGATTTGATTTAGGTTTTGGTTTTGATCTCAGCTTGAGTATTTTTTCCTTTTGCGAATTATTTAGAAAAAGCACAATACTTGCATGCACATGTCTCAGTTTATTTCCGTTCGTTTTTACTTCATTTTTTAAAGGAATTTAACGTTAGGTGTTGGATTGTGTAGTGGACTTTCGGTCAGCGTTCAAGTTGTTATTGACTAACACAGTTCTTTTGATTATTCTACAGTTAGGTTTAATTCCGGGTAACTTCGAGTACATCTAGCATTTGATAAATGTGTTAAAAAAAAAAAAACGAATATTTTTCACAGCTTTTATTTTTTATAGGTTTGTTATATATTATGATCTCTACGTCAATAGCGATTAAATAAGTTCACATGAATTTTGACCAGGGTTGCAGAGTCAGAGTTGGAGGGAGTCGGAGGTTTTAGCTGGAGTCGGAGTCAGATTTATAAGAGTACTAGAAGTCTGAGTCGAAGTTGGAAATTTTTATCCAACTCCGACTCCTTAATTCCAATAAATTTATTTTTTTACATGATTTTCCTGTTTGGTTTTACCAGTTGCACAATCTAACAGTTTTTGCATGGTTTTGCTTTTATTTTTGGAGATATATCATACTTTGTACTGTATTGCAATGCTTCCACTTCATCAATATATTTCGACCCATCAGATCACTGCAAATCCTGTCTGGACAGCTGTTTTCGTTTTGGTTGTGACGTCATACAGGATCAATGAAAATTTTTGAGTGAGATCACTGTAGATTACATCGGATAACAGATTATAATCTGAAAGTTGTCTAGTTCCTGAATCAAATGGGATTTGGCAATTGGATTAGTCCAGGATTGATCCAGAATTACACTATTATCCCCCCCCAAATGGGCCTAAATCAATAAGAAGCAACCCATGCTATTATAGACCTTTATAGTTTTTTCCTGTTTTTCGTTTGATCCTCTTCCCATAAAGGCAATATTATCTTTTAAAAAATTTCTTCTCTGTATAATGTCTTTACTCCCCTCTTCTGATGAGAAGAGTTTGGCTTCGAAATGGCCTAAAGAAGTTTCCTTACCCTAAATATTGTATTCCTTTTTGAACTGATAGTATAATCAAATTTCATTGTAAATTTTTTTATCCCTTTGTTATCTTCACTTATTCTATAAAACTTGTTGAGTGTATATGGGACTGGGAGTATATTTATCATACACGTGAATGTTAAATGTAAAAAATAATATACATGAAAAATATTTATAAAATGCTTGCTGAATGTGGGAGGCTGGTATATGGATCTGCAGAATAGATTTCCACATAGGGGTCAAGGAGTCGGGAGTCGGAGTTGAAGATATCAAAGGAGTTGGAGTCGGTGTCAGCATCCTAGGAATTTTAGGAGTCGGAGTCAGACTTTTACCATCCGACCCTGCAACCCTGATTTGTACAAGTGTCACATTTAGTGCTTGTCATGATGAGGCTAATTTGCGAAACAGAATCGTTAATAGAAATAGGTGACATGAAATTGATGCAGGGCACGACAAGTCAAGTGGTAGACAAAACAAAGGAGTTAAAGAATGACGTCACGATTTTCAAGCTGATAGAAACAAAAGATTTCAAATCAGTTTGTGTATGACATAATGCATATGAGTGCATGGAAAAATATCAGCAGTAGCAAAGGATAGCTTGCTTGTGAATATATTAGCAGACCACATATGCATATTAGGACGTGTGCACGAGAAAAAGGAAAAAAAAAGGAGAAAAAATGCACTACATAAGAGTGGGGATAACTAAATTTTTGCATGTAGCAATGATGAGATTGTGAAATAATTTTGCCATTAGAATGTTACGAAAAATCGAATGATTTCAGTAATAAAATAAACCGAGTTTCTATTTATATAAAGTTAGGTATGTCATGATGTTGACGATGATCATGGTGATCATCATCATCATCATCTTTTGTTTAACGTCTGTTTTACATGTTTGACATATATTGGACAACTTTTAGAAATGTACTTCCAAGCTAACCTATCTCTCTTTTCCCTTGAATCCATCCTTACTACTTCCTCCAATGTTTTCTTTGGATCTCTCCCATGGGATGATACCACTACCTCAACTTTTCTACATATACAAACTCAAGAATTCTCGTCCATTCTTTCAACATGATAATGTGTTGAATGGCTTTTAGAAATTAACTTCCAAACTATTCTACATCTACTAACTCATGAACTCTTAACAATGTGACCATACTATCAAAGTCTCTTTCTATGCATATTGTCCAGATTTAATCTTGCTCTTAACTCATCAGATCTGCATTTTAGACTCGCATTACACATCCATCGTATCATTCTCATATCATTTATCTCCATGCAACACATGTCCTCAAACCTTACTGGTTAGATTTCGCTTTCATACATCATCACACTGCATATACATGTCTGATCGACTCTTCTTTTGGTCGATGCTGGTAACACTTTGCTGGTTAGTAATGGCAGAAATATCCTGTTCTGTACACATCGTCCTATGCTGTCCAGATCTTCCTGTGAGGTCACCTGATCTAAGCCTTCCTTTAATATGCGCATTACAAATCTGTTGTATCGTTCTCATATAATTTCTTGCCAAATCAACACATGGTCATCCTCTATTCCAGTGGCATCACTAATATAACAAAAATTCTCAACACCCTCAGTAGCTTCATCATCCAAATATGCTTTATTAAAATCTGTGTTCTACATCCACTAATCCAAAAACTCATGCATTCCTCTAAGATGGTCATCACAACTAAGCTTTTCTTTAAGACTCACATTACACATCTATAGTATCAATCTCATATCATTTCTCTCCATGCAACGTATGTCCTCAACACTTACTAACCAGATTTCGCATTCACACTGCATACACATGCCTGATAAACTCTTCACTTGATCAACACTGATAATAATTTGCTGTTGCCTAATGACAGGAGTTCCCTGAACTTACATTTTCCTTTTGCCTTCTCCTGTGAACCGAACCTGTTACCGCAGTCATTCTACATCCACTAACCAAAAAACTTTCTTTTTTTTTCATCCCATCAAACTCTCCTCGTCTCCACACCTTTCTCTATATGGTTCATATTTAATCTTCTTCTGAAGGCGTCAAAGCTAAACCTGTCTTTTAAGACTCACTTTATATATTCAATGTATCAATCTCATATCATTTCTCTCCATGCAACGCATGTCCTCAATCCTTACTGACCAGATTTTAGTTTCACACTGCATACACATACCTGATGAACTCTTCACTTTGTCAACCTTGATAATAATTTGCTGTTGCGTAATGACAAAAGTTCTATCTCTGGTCCCCCCTCGCCAATCTTTCACGAAAAACACCCGTCTAGCTGAATCCACTGTGAAAAATTTCCCCCACTCTATATCTGTGCCTAAATCAAAACGCAGATTCCATGAACAAAGCTTCTTTCTTAGAACTGCACGCCTGTGGAACTCTGTTCCGTCTGCCTGCTTCCCTCCGGACTACAACTTGGATGTCTTCAAGTCCAATGTTAACAAATTCCTAATGAACCGCCCCCTTAAGTAAACATTTCAGCAAATCTCCTCACTAACGTAATGTACTTGCAATAACCCTTATCCCTGAGTGGCTTCCGGGCCTTGATAAGTGGTGATCACTGTGTAAAAAAAAAAAAAAGAACTTACTTCATCTACACCTAATTCTTGTTATCACACTAGTATTAATATCTGTTCCACCAGGTGTTCTAATGGTATCACCAAGGTAACAAAATTTCTTAACAACATCAATAATTTCGCCATCTTATATATTTTTTTACAAGGGAGGGGGGTCACCACTAAAAGCCACTAAAGGATAAGGTTTAATGAGTGTAAGGTGATAGAGTAGTAATCGTTATGAGACGGATATTTTAAGCTGGTTTTAAACTCACTTGTTGCTGTGGAGTTTCTCTTTGCCTTCCTGCTTTGAAGTTAATTTTTTAAATAAGGAATAAAAGGCGAATCAAATTAGGTATAGGTTGTTTAAACAATTACATTCAATTTAGCTTAAATTTGCGGTTTTTGAAAAAATGACAAGTACGGACTTTCTTTTTGATGCCACTAAATGACATATATATATATATATATATATATATATATATATATATATAGTGGCATCAAAAAGAAAGTCCGTACTTGTCATTTTGCGGTTTTTGAAAAAATGACAAGTACGGACTTTCTTTTTGATGCCACTATATATATATATATATATATATATATATGTCATTTAGTGGCATCAAAAAGAAAGTCCGTACTTGTCATTTTTTCAAAAACCGCAAATTTAAGCTAAATTGAATGTAACTGATTCACACTGAGGAAGATCGAAGGATCGGTCGAAAATTATGTGCTTTTGAAGGAAACATTCTTGTTTTTTTTTTTTCGAAAGACTTTTTGTATTCCTACACGTCAACACACAGGAAATAAATACAGAAAAGATATAAACATTCATATATTTTTTGTATTGATTTTTTATTCATACATACATATATATATATATATATATATTTCTGTGGGCATATTCTTTATTCACTTATATTTCCTTTTCATATATACTGTTGGGGACTTGCATAAATCCCCTGAAATAAATAAATAAAAAGAAATACACTACCAAATAATATAAAATAAAATTTTGTTTATTTTCGTTAAAAAAAAAAATTACTTTTTAATGTGCGACAAGGTGACAGTCTGTATGAAAGAAGGAAGGGAGGAAGAAGGTGAAGACTTGAGAGTGTGGGAGAAAAAGTCCAACTATGTGTTGTGGCGAAGTGAGAGAAAGAGAGAGTCAAGCAATGTTCTTTGACGTGCGAGAAAAGTTGTCATTTCAGCTAATGAATTTTACTCGGCAAGCGTTGCTGTTGGTGTCGGTTATCCCTTTCTCTCATGAGAGAAGTTCTCTGTGTCTTTTATATATCTTTAGCGGGCCCCCAGAGGTTTGCAAAAATAATTTTTTTAAATCGAGCTCTGATTGGTCAAAAATTCATATTTTTGACAAACTTTCAGCCACGTTGGCCATTTCTCAAGCGTCCTGTTTTTGACCCACACGATTTTGTGTAGGTGAATGCTGTAATTCCCATGCAAATGAATTTATAAATTTTAATGTGTGTGAGTGTGTCTTAGAAAAATAAAATAAAAAACAGCACAATACTAATTCTTATTTAAGAAGTTCAATATAATTACAGAGCATATAATGAATGAATGACAAAAGTCTAAATTCCAAATTTCATGATGTTGACCATCTTACAAGTTATTCCTTTAATTCAGTTGACACTTACAATTCTTGACAGTATCTGTTTTTTTTGTTTTTTTTACAAGGTGGTCACCACTTATCAAGGCCCGGAAGCCACTCAGGGATAAGGGTTATTGAATGTACAGTAATAAATGGGATAGTATCGTAGTAATTGTTAGTATTGAAGATTTGATAAAGTGTCTTACTTAAGGGGGCGGTTCATCAGGAATTTGTTTATGTTGGACTTGAAGACATCCAGGTTGTAGTCAGGTGGGAAACAGGCAAACGGAACAGAGTTCCACAGGTGTGCACTTCTAAGAAAGAAGCTTTGTTCATGGAATCTACGTTTTGGTTTTGGCACAGCTAAAGAGTGGGGAAATTTTTTGACAGTTGTTTCAGCTAGACGGGTGGTTATTGTGAAAGATTGGCGAGTGGGGAACCAGAGATTGGAGCACAGACGAGCACTTGCCATGGAAGTAATGATAAAATAAAGACAGGCTCGCAACGTCTCTTCTGTGGGAGAGAGGTTGCAAGGAAGAGAAAAGGGCATCCCCCACTAAGCCACAAAGCCTATTTTGTAATCTGTCAAGGCAGGATAGGCTGTTTTTAGCAGCTCCTGCCCAAATGTGGCAGCAGTACTCCATCCTTGGACGTACTTGACTTTTATATAGATAGAGAATTACATCAGCAGTGAGATATCTTCTGGAGCGGTAGAAGGATCCTACCATTTTTCCAGCGACCTTGGCAACTGACTTGATGTACATGTTCCATTTCAGGTCAGGAGTAAAGGTCAAGCCCAGAAGCTTATCAAAACATGGAGCTTCCCCTAGACAAAAGCCATCCATTTCAATTGATGCCAGATGGGGATCAGAGCGTTGATGATGTAAAGATAGAAGCTTAGTTTTAGATTCATTAAAAGTAACCAGCCACCTCTTCCCCCACTGTACCACACGCTCTAGATCAGAGGAAAGAGAATCAGAGAGAACTTTGTCATTTAGGGCTTTAGATGTGTTGTCATAGATGTTTTGTAGCACAAAATCAATCAATTATTATATCAATCAGTGAATTTATTTTGCCCTTAACTCATCAGAAGAAATAGCGACAATCAATCCAGCAAAAGGAAATATAATGCATTTGGACATGATTAAAAAAATCCGAAAATTGGAAGACAAGCTGCAAAAACCTTATAGTTATCAAAATGGGTTTAAGGTATTCAGGAGATAAAACCCATGAATTAAAACGAGGTTATTAAGAGTGCTCAATAAAAAAGAATCAAATATATTATTTTTATTTATATAGACAAATCTTACATACTCGCTACACTAAACATTCTAATGTTTCTGAGCAAATTGGTTTATTAAAAAACTAACTGTTCCTCATCAGGCGAGAGAAATAAAGTTTATGTCTGTTATTAAAAGCATCTTGTCCTTAAAATGTTTTTTTAAGAACAAGATTTTCTGATTAGCAGATATAAACTTTATAAAAATAATATATATATATATATATATATATATATATACTTGTTTATTGTTATATAAACATGCTCACATCCCGCTGCTACAAACAGCCACTTGTTTCAATCAAACAACAGATATCATCAGGCAGCGACTTGACTATTCAAAAATTCAATGAATAATGGATTTTATTTTAGGTAGGAACTCTTTAGAAGTTGGAGTTAAAAAACTTAAAACACAGGACTTTAATTAAATAAAAAAGTAAAAAGGGAGAGGCAATTTAAATAAAGTTAAAAGATTACAATGGGGAGAGAGTGATTGAGAAGAAAAAAAGGAATAGAGACAGAAATAGAGAAAGAAAATATAGAGAAAACAAAATAGAGAGAAAAAGAAGAGAGAATATATATATATATATATATATATATATACACACATACACACACATATACACACATATACATATATATACATATATATATATATATATATATATACATACATACATATATACATACTTTACTCCTATATATATATATATATATACATACATATATATATACATACTTCATTTCTCCTCTCCCCCCCCCCTCCACATCATATATATATATATATATATATATATATATATATATATATATGATATGGAGAAGAAAAGAAAAAAGAAACAAAGGGTTATAATAAAGAGAATAAGAACTAGAAGGAAAAGGAAAGAATAATGAGATCTAGTTAAATAGAGAAAGAGAGAAAGTAAGAATTTGACAGTATATAGAAAAAGAAAAAGAAAAAGAAAAAATCTGCGTGTCAACCAATTTATGAACAATTATACAATTCAGTAATGAAGCATATTATTACAAATACAAACAGAATATACAATCCAAGCGTCAGAGATGAACGTATCAAAAAAGGCAGGGAATGCATTCTGCTAGCATATTTATCCTCTTACAAACGTCCACGAGTAAAATCAACGCAATTCAAACATACGTCTACCATTAATTAGGCCCTTTATGCTAAATGATATAAGTTTAAAGTTTTCGCGTTTTTATTAGATAAATATATGAATAAAAGAAAAAAATAATGATAAAACAATATTAAAATTATTATTAATAACAATAAACATAATAGTAATGATAATAATAATAATAATAATAATAATAATAATAATAATAATAAAAACAGAATAAAATTAATATTTATTATCTTTTTAATATAACATATTTAGCCATAAGAGGGGATTAAATAAATTAAATAGGTCCAATAATTATAAATAAAAAACTACTAATATTTATGTATATAAAAAGAATATAATACAAATATATATATATATATATAGATATATAACCACACACACACATATATATACCCAAATATACACACACATACACACACATATATATATATACATATATATATATATATACATATACATGCACATAAGTAAAGGTTTAACTATACTATTAAGTTGGAAGTTTAAGCTATTTAAGTATAGATATAAAGTCATATTAAATCACAAAATAATACATTCAATACCAGATTACTAATAACACAGATACAAGTACACTTACCTATAAATATATTCAGGCAAAAGAAGTAATTAAATCAACGAAATACTCAAAAATAGCGACGCACAGGTAGATAGTACCCTAATTAAAAATAATAAGATACATATGTATATACTCACAGAGAACCAACCGACATACTAATAAGCATATATATATATATATATAAATATATATATATATATATATATACATATATATACATATATATAATCTTATGTATACACATACATACAAAAAAATACACAAAAATATGCACACAATCATATACTAATACACAACAACGCACACACACATATATATACTCACACATAAATATGTATAATTTACATAAATTATATATATAGAAATACATAAGAATACAAATAATTTGGCAAGGGTACAGATAGATGCATACACACATAGAAACATACAAATGGATTGAATAAACATGGGAGGGTATACCAAATAATATAGAAATATATAGATCTAAGTACACACGGTCATAAAATAAATACATAGACACATACATATACACATAGACACACATGTATATAAGATAGGAGAAGTAAAGAATGAAATCAGGAGAGGAGAAAGTATATTAATAGAATATTAATAAATTATAGAAATCAGTGACAATTTTTAATTTATTTAAATTTTATATCTAAACTAAATTACTTAAAAGATGGGTTTTATAATGTTTGCAATTAATTGAATTTTCGTGCTTCTTATTTAATAATTTATCTCTTTCTCTAAAAGTAAGTATAAATAATTTCTCATAAAGACATAGGTAGCAAGGCGAGTTTAAAGATGAACAGGTTTTCGCTTTCTTTAAAATTTTCCAATTTACTATTGGGGAGTAACCTTGCTCTACTAGTTCATTGTAATATTTAGACAAGGAAGTTCTATTTTTGTACTCATTATTTTCAAAAGAGCACTTGTGACCGGTAAATCTTTCTTTAAAATTGTTATTTGTCATTCCTATGTAATATTTTTTTTCATTCGGATTTTCCTTAGTAGAAATAGTTGCTTGGTACACTACAGAAGTAATTTGACAATTTCCTTTAAGAGGGCATTTTGATTTAATTCTACAGTTACAACTTTCGGTAGCAATGGGTGTGCTATTTTTGTTTAATATTTTGTTATTATGTTTTTTAATTATTTTTTCAAGGTTTTCATTACAACTATAACTAAGTTTTATTGTATTTTTATTGAAAATTTTATGTAGTATGTTATTAATAGGGAAGTGCTTTTTAATTAAGTTTAAGAATTTCATTCCTAGATTTGTTTTAAGTTTCAGATTAAAAGGGGGATTGTACCACAGGATTTTTCTCTTACGGTTTCTATTTGTATTTGTGTTTGGGTGTGTTGGTTCTATGAACTCAATTTGGGTGTTTTTGTATCCACTATCCTTAAGGGCCCTGTTATAGAAATATTTATGTTTATTAAATGTTTCAAGATTGGAAGAATTGTCACTGATTCTTTTACTAATGGATTTGGGGATATGCCTAATGATAGATTTTGGGTGATTTGATAGGGGGTGTACATAAATTGGGTTTGAGTTTTCCTTCCTATATGGTTGGTAGATGCCTTTCCTTAAATCAAAGTTCACATCCAAAAAATTTACAGTTTTAACATCTGATATAATATCCACTTTTAATTTAATTCTACGGAATTCATTTAAGATAATCTTTTTGGTTCTTTCACATTTAGGGCCGTTGGATTCCTTGATGATCATCAGTCCATCATCACGATACAAGCCTATATCCATGACATTGATGTCTTTGGTTAAGTTGTATAGTATGAATAGACCTACTAAGTCTGTCATTTCAGCCGAATCCAAAGACCCCATGGAAATGTCAAACAGGTCATTTTGATCTTTTTTCAACCACTGATCATTTCCACTAATTAATGTAGTATTTCTACATGTCCGTATAATTTCAATTTCAGTGTCTTTTATATCAGACAGGAGTTTAGCAAACTCCATCACCTCTTCGAATAGTTCCTTAGATATGGAGGGATAGTAATTCACAATATCAAATTGTAAGAAAGTACAATTCTTTTTATTATGTATATTGGAAAACCATTTAATGGTATCCGCTGTGTTAATCCATAGATTTAGCTTATATGTTGATTTAATTTGATAGTTAACTCTTTCTAGTATATTTTTACTTAATTTACCTATTTCGGGTTTCGTAGGATTAATTAACCTAGTTGTAGGTTTATTTTCAAAATTTATCTTATGGTCTTTAAGCAAAATATATGACTGTTTTTTTTGTAAAATTCCCACTCTATTACTAATTTTAAGTTTGTCAGTTATTTCTTTACTATCCTTGTCAATTTTTTTGCAAATATCTATATTTGATTTTTTGTAATTTTTTGTAATATTTTCTTTAATAAGCTTGTTATTATCTTAAATGAATTCCGTAGAATTAAATTAAAAGTGGATATTATATCAGATGTTAAAACTGTAAATTTTTTGGATGTGAACTTTGATTTAAGGAAAGGCATCTACCAACCATATAGGAAGGAAAACTCAAACCCAATTTATGTACACCCCCTATCAAATCACCCAAAATCTATCATTAGGCATATCCCCAAATCCATTAGTAAAAGAATCAGTGACAATTCTTCCAATCTTGAAACATTTAATAAACATAAATATTTCTATAACAGGGCCCTTAAGGATAGTGGATACAAAAACACCCAAATTGAGTTCATAGAACCAACACACCCAAACACAAATACAAATAGAAACCGTAAGAGAAAAATCCTGTGGTACAATCCCCCTTTTAATCTGAAACTTAAAACAAATCTAGGAATGAAATTCTTAAACTTAATTAAAAAGCACTTCCCTATTAATAACATACTACATAAAATTTTCAATAAAAATACAATAAAACTTAGTTATAGTTGTAATGAAAACCTTGAAAAAATAATTAAAAAACATAATAACAAAATATTAAACAAAAATAGCACACCCATTGCTACCGAAAGTTGTAACTGTAGAATTAAATCAAAATGCCCTCTTAAAGGAAATTGTCAAATTACTTCTGTAGTGTACCAAGCAACTATTTCTACTAAGGAAAATCCGAATGAAAAAAAATATTACATAGGAATGACAAATAACAATTTTAAAGAAAGATTTACCGGTCACAAGTGCTCTTTTGAAAATAATGAGTACAAAAATAGAACTTCCTTGTCTAAATATTACAATGAACTAGTAGAGCAAGGTTACTCCCCAATAGTAAATTGGAAAATTTTAAAGAAAGCGAAAACCTGTTCATCTTTAAACTCGCCTTGCTACCTATGTCTTTATGAGAAATTATTTATACTTACTTTTAGAGAAAGAGATAAATTATTAAATAAGAAGCACGAAAATTCAATTAATTGCAAACATTATAAAACCCATCTTTTAAGTAATTTAGTTTAGATATAAAATTTAAATAAATTAAAAATTGTCACTGATTTCTATAATTTATTAATATTCTATTAATATACTTTCTCCTCTCCTGATTTCATTCTTTACTTCTCCTATCTTATATACATGTGTGTCTATGTGTATATGTATGTGTCTATGTATTTATTTTATGACCGTGTGTACTTAGATCTATATATTTCTATATTATTTGGTATACCCTCCCATGTTTATTCAATCCATTTGTATGTTTCTATGTGTGTATGCATCTATCTGTACCCTTGCCAAATTATTTGTATTCTTATGTATTTCTATATATATAATTTATGTAAATTATACATATTTATGTGTGAGTATATATATGTGTGTGTGCGTTGTTGTGTATTAGTATATGATTGTGTGCATATTTTTGTGTATTTTTTTGTATGTATGTGTATACATAAGATTATATATATGTATATATATGTATATATATATATATATATATATTTATATATATATATATATATGCTTATTAGTATGTCGGTTGGTTCTCTGTGAGTATATACATATGTATCTTATTATTTTTAATTAGGGTACTATCTACCTGTGCGTCGCTATTTTTGAGTATTTCGTTGATTTAATTACTTCTTTTGCCTGAATATATTTATAGGTAAGTGTACTTGTATCTGTGTTATTAGTAATCTGGTATTGAATGTATTATTTTGTGATTTAATATGACTTTATATCTATACTTAAATAGCTTAAACTTCCAACTTAATAGTATAGTTAAACCTTTACTTATGTGCATGTATATGTATATATATATATATATGTATATATATATATGTGTGTGTATGTGTGTGTATATTTGGGTATATATATGTGTGTGTGTGGTTATATATCTATATATATATATATATATTTGTATTATATTCTTTTTATATACATAAATATTAGTAGTTTTTTATTTATAATTATTGGACCTATTTAATTTATTTAATCCCCTCTTATGGCTAAATATGTTATATTAAAAAGATAATAAATATTAATTTTATTCTGTTTTTATTATTATTATTATTATTATTATTATTATTATTATTATTATTATTATTATTATCATTACTATTATGTTTATTGTTATTAATAATAATTTTAATATTGTTTTATCATTATTTTTTTCTTTTATTCATATATTTATCTAATAAAAACGCGAAAACTTTAAACTTATATCATTTAGCATAAAGGGCCTAATTAATGGTAGACGTATGTTTGAATTGCGTTGATTTTACTCGTGGACGTTTGTAAGAGGATAAATATGCTAGCAGAATGCATTCCCTGCCTTTTTTGATACGTTCATCTCTGACGCTTGGATTGTATATTCTGTTTGTATTTGTAATAATATGCTTCATTACTGAATTGTATAATTGTTCATAAATTGGTTGACACGCAGATTTTTTCTTTTTCTTTTTCTTTTTCTATATACTGTCAAATTCTTACTTTCTCTCTTTCTCTATTTAACTAGATCTCATTATTCTTTCCTTTTCCTTCTAGTTCTTATTCTCTTTATTATAACCCTTTGTTTCTTTTTTCTTTTCTTCTCCATATCATATATATATATATATATATATATATATATATATATATATATGATGTGGAGGGGGGGGAGAGGAGAAATGAAGTATGTATATATATATGTATGTATATATATATATATATATAGGAGTAAAGTATGTATATATGTATGTATGTATATATATATATATATATATATATGTATATATATGTATATGTGTGTATATGTGTGTGTATGTGTGTATATATATATATATATATATATATATTCTCTCTTCTTTTTCTCTCTATTTTGTTTTCTCTATATTTTCTTTCTCTATTTCTGTCTCTATTCCTTTTTTTCTTCTCAATCACTCTCTCCCCATTGTAATCTTTTAACTTTATTTAAATTGCCTCTCCCTTTTTACTTTTTTATTTAATTAAAGTCCTGTGTTTTAAGTTTTTTAACTCCAACTTCTAAAGAGTTCCTACCTAAAATAAAATCCATTATTCATTGAATTTTTGAATAGTCAAGTCGCTGCCTGATGATATCTGTTGTTTGATTGAAACAAGTGGCTGTTTGTAGCAGCGGGATGTGAGCATGTTTATATAACAATAAACAAGTATTATCAGCTCTTTTTATTGAGCACTATCTAACAACCTCGTTGAATTCATTAGTCCATTACTTTTGAATATAAAAAAAACCCGAGTATATATATATATATATATATAAAATTTCATTAAATAAAATAGACGTTTTTTGTCTATTAATTCTGTTTTTGATTCTTTCCAACTTCTGAATAATGGTTTTCACTTCTGGCAGAAACTGGCGGATGTAATCGTCATATTTGTCGTAAGTCCGAGTACTTTTCGATCCTTATGGATTCATTGTCAAGGATACATAATCTTTAAAAAAAATAATGTGTATATTTATTTAATTTGTTAATTATTTTCATAACTTTACAAACATTTCAGGATGTTATTACTATTGCTAATATTTTTTTTATTATTATTTTTTTTTTAGTTTTTATTAATGCTTCTAGTACTTCAAGTTTTCGTTTATTATTTTATTTAATGAAACATGTTTAAGAGAAAACATGCTGCTTAAATATATATATGTGTGTGTGTACACACATATGAGGTGCCTTAAATATTTCCAGACTTTTTTGTACAAGCATTTAAAATTGTCATACTCTTGAAAATTCAGTATGTTATTTCTATACACCTTATGAGATGACTGACCAATTTTTATGATTTCATGTTCAAATGAACAGTTACAACAGGAATTGAAATACACCCTTCTAAAGCCTAAAGCCTGATTGTCGCAGCTGGTGAATTTCAAGATAGCAATATGGATGTGAGAACAATTTAGAAGAACGATATGCAATAAAATTCTGTTTTAAACTTTGTACAAAATGCCGCAGAAACGTATGGAATGCTTCAGACTGCTTTTGGACCATCTTGTATGAATCAAGCATCAGTTTTTGAGTGACACAGGAGATTCAAGGAAAGCAGGGAGTATGTGAGGGATGATGAGAGATGTGGGAAGAGTAAGGAAGTCATAATGTCAGAGTTGATTGGCCAAATAAAGAATTTCATAGATAAGGATAGTCGTGTGTTTATAGAGACAATAAGTGCACAGTTTGATCTCTGTGTGGGAACTGTACACACAATTATTCGTGAGGAACTAAATATGTGGAAAATTTTCACAAAGTTTGTCCCAAGGGTATTCAGAGAAGATCAGAAAGAAAGACGTTGTCATGACAGCAGGGGGAGGGTCAAGCTAATCAATTCAGATCCAGCAGTTCTTGATACGCTGGTGACCTGCAATGAAAGCTGGATGTACTGCTATGACCTACAGACAAGAGGACTTCCATAACAAGTGCATTGCAGCCAGAGGAGATTTCTTTGAAGGCGAATAGTTTCATGTGTGTACTATCAATAAAAGTGCCCATACGAAAAAAAGTCTGGAAACTTATTGAAGAAACCTCATATGATACAAAAAGACTCTTTCAGTTGATTAGCTGAATACTTAGAGTTGTTTTTATAGATGAAGCAATTTTCATGTAGGTAAATCGTATGGCACTTAACATTTTGGCGATAGTTCAAGTGCTCATCAACATCAAGAAATGGTGAAATCGTCTACTTGGAATTTCTCTTCCTTCTGCAGCAAAATAATAACCCGCCCTCAAAAGAGTCTGTAAATTAATTTCTGGCCACATCATATTTATCTGATGACATTTGAGACAATCAACCCAATTTTCGTAAACAATTCTTGAATTGAACCAGATGCAAGGTTTGGTGCGGATAGGAGAGAACTTACAATGCGGCCAAGTCTTTTGAATATGGTAAAGTAGCACCAGAGGATACTTTTTCTTTTGAACCAAAATAACAAAAAGGTGAGATCCGTGGAAAGTCCATGGTTTATGTTATCATTTTATTTCATTTTATCGAATCGATTATGCCGATACAATCATATTAGGAATTTAAATCCATCTGAGTGGACGAGTTTACCTTTTTTTTATAACAAGAATATCACATTTGGTGATGCCAAATTCTCTTTGTATGTCATCACTAAGAAATTTGACCATATTCATTAAGATATAAGGTTGCTTTTTATTCTTTTAAAAAACTTAAGGGTCATTATTATTACACACTAGGAGTTTTCAAACTCAATGAAAGATATGTAGTGTTCCCTGAAGTCTGGGTGACAAAAAGTTTCTCCAGAACTCTCTACCTCCCTTGGTACCTTAGCAATTAATTTGCATTAGTGTAACAACCATCTACCATTGATTTCTTGTTGGCAGCGACTATTGATCTTCACTGGAATTTGGGTGGTAAGAAGCCTCCCCAAGGTGAAAATCCTTTTCGCACTCATCCAACAGAGGTCTGGTTAGTGCTTACTCTCCTCTGTCTTTCTCTTCTCCTTGACCCTCCTCGATTATTTTGTGTGGTATCAGATTATGCTGACACTACAATTTTTGGGGGGTTATTATTATTATTATTATTATTATTATTATTATTATAACATTCAACAGCACACTTATAGACTACATAATTTTCGTGCAGTTATTATTTAGAGGACAATTACTTTGGGCTTTACAATTGCAATTATTAGATGGATACATTGTATTAGAGCTTTTATTAGTTTGAAATTTTCTAACCTTATTATAATTAGAAGTACTTATGTTTTAGCTTTATTCATGGACAGTAGAATAAGATATACTTATGGTACTTCTTATTTATGACGTTACTGTGTTTATGGGGAGATTACAACTTTGAATCGAGCAAGATGTCTAGTTTGATGTGAAAAGGAGAGAACTTGCGATTTGGCCGAGTCTATGGAAGTATAAAATAGTGCCAAAGAATACTTTTTCTTTTTAGGCAGTTTAGATCTGAACCAGGATAACAATGACGGTTCATTTTTTAAATTTATTTTTACTCTTACTCACCTCAAACAAGGCATTTGCCACTTGGATGTAAGGGGTTACTATTTGAGACCATATGTACAGGGACTCTATGTGCGGAGTCGAGCAGCATGATGTCTGTTTACATAGTATTTAAATTTCTGCATGTCAGTGCAGTCAGAGAAGCAGGAGGCTGGGAGGGAATTTCAAAGTTTAGCAGTCAAAGGAAGAAACTATTAGAGTATGAGACTTTCTGACATCTAGGGATTACTGCAGTGAAGGGGTGAGATTTTGCTTGGATATTTACGGGCAGAATGCACAGGTGTTACTGTGATTAAAAAAATTAGTACAAACCTGTTTGTGTGCAGTCTGTGGAGTTCCATGTAGACAAGAAGAAATAATAAAAAAAGTTACCTTGTCTCTTTACATGTTTGTAATGTCATGCAAATGAGATGCTTCCGGTTGGATATAAAAAGTCTGATTTTTCAGAGACAGTGCGATTTTTGATTTGGATGTCAAAGTAGCAAGTGTCAGCAGTGCATTGTGTTCTAGAGTTGAGTTTTGACAGTAGAGTGTTAAGATTTGGTGTTGAGCTTTTGAAAGCAGTGTGTTAAAAATCAGAGTAGCACGTTTTGGCAGCAGTGTAGCACTTTTTAACTGCAGTTACGAGTTTTTCCGAGCACATTCTATTAAAGTATTTGTAAAATAAGTACAGGTTTGAAACATCGTGACGATGGAACAGAGGTTGGAGTTTAGATGATATTGGGGGACCTATTAGGTTAGAGACTCTTTTTTGGGCCCTGCCTAAAAGAGAGAAACTAGTGGTAGACGCACAAGCCCAGATGTAGTAACAATACACGATGCAGGGTCAGAAATGATGGCTTTTTACAGATACAGGATACTGTCAGATGTGATTAATTTTGTAGCATGGTAGGAGGAGTTCACCTTCTTTGCAGCAGCCTTGGCAATGTTTTCAATTTATTTGTTCCAGTTTCTGTTGCCTGTGGATGTTATGCTGAGGAGTTTTAACGAAGAGCTATCAGGTAGCATATTATTAATCATGGCAATAGGTGGTTGATAAGGTTTCTTGTAATTGTTAAAAGAAAGAAGCTTAGTCTTAGCAGCATCAAATGTTACTATTGATTAACGTCTCTATTCCGCTAGAAAGTGGAGGTGATTCTACAAGGTTTCGACCATTGCCTTAAATTTGTTTTTCCCTCGTGTCTGTTATCATTTTTTCTCATTTTATCGAATCGATTATGTTTGTAAGGTTCTGTGGGGCTTTCATGTTTCTTATTGAACTCTTGTAGAAGAATGAGTGTTTTGAGTTGCAGGAATGGTTGTCTGGCCAAGAAAAACATGGAAGCAAAGGATTAAACAGTAGAATTTGGAGACAATTGAACAGCTAAGTCGTGAATTATGGAAAGAGAGCTTGCGAAATATCAAAAATATATCGTCTCTGGATAAGAGAAAAACAACAAAATAAAAAGATCTCTACAAACGTGTGCCCATAGTATAATGAATAATGGTGTTTATTAACAATGATTTCTAGTAATAGTCTTTTTGAGTAGTGGAGAGAGAACTTGTGAAATATCCAAAAATGTTTGATCCCAGAATAAGGGAAAACGACGTACAGTGAATAGAAGGTCTCTACAAATGTGTACATATAGTGCAACGGATAACGGTGTTTATTAATAATGAGTTTTAAGTGATAGTCTTCTTACACACTGGAGAGAGAGCTTGCGAAATATTTTTAAAAAATGGACGAAGAAGAAACAGCGTAAACTGAACAGATCTCTAAAACGTGTACATATGGTGCAACAGATAAAGGTGCTGATTAACAATGAGTATTAAAAGACAGCCTTCTTGAGTACTAGAGAGAAAGCTTGTAAAATATTAAAAAGTGTTTGATTCCTGGACAGGGAAAAACGCCATAAAATGAAAAAAAAAAGAAGATATCTATAAACTTGTACATATGGTGAAACAGAAACCTGCTGATTAACACTGAGCTCTAAATAATAATCTTCTGGAGGTTAAAGGGTCAATTCTTAAAAAAAGCAATAATAAGAAAGAAATAAAATAATGGCTGACAGAACAAGGAAAATCAGCCCTTGCGGATTAAATAAAGGGTTCAGTTCTAAATTCTGTATAGATTCACAAGTTTGACATAAGGATTCCCAAATTCGAAAAGAGGCACTTGAAGTAGGTCAAAGGTTACATCAGCCGAAACCTGGCGAAAACAACAACTAAGATAAGAATATTAGTCCGAATAATTAAAATAGTACGAATTGTTATTTATGCGGAATAAGGACTATGTTATCGTTGGAATTTTCTGGGCAGTTTAGATAAAATGTCAGGTGTTGAACGAAAGTTTCATGATGCGCCATCATCTAGTATGCTTTGAATCGGTCTACCACGTCTACCATTTGAAAAGGGAATTTTTTTTTCCAAAATTAATAATGGATATTGTCGCAGACATAACAAGTAAGACTTTTTGTACCTAATAAACACTGAATAAATATATGTATATATAAACATATATGTATGTACTTATTGATTTGTAAATTGCCACTTGTTCTCGTCTCCTTTCACCAACAACGACTATATCTCATTCCTCGCATTGTGATAGCTTTCTAAATCTCTACTACATATATATATATATATATATATATACATATATATATATATATATATATATATATATATATATACATGGACTATATATTCCATATATACGAGGGGCGCGCAATAAGTAATGCCACTGAGCCACTTCCAGTTGTCTGATCTAGCTGAAATTTTGCATGTGCAATGATTTATATCTCTACGGTTTATGTGTCAGATTATAGCTCTGAACTAATTGATGTTTCTGTTTTACAGGTGTTTGAACTGAGTCAGGTTTGAAATGGAGCCTATTGAATGTTGAGTAGTGATCCAGTTTTTGTATCTAAAATGACGCACACTATAGGAGATTTTTGATGAAATGAAAGAAACTTATGGTGATAATGCCCCATCATATGACCTTGTAAAACTCTGGTATTGATAAGGTATCTGTCCATCAAGTTTAGGCTGCCATTTTGGAAGATCGGTGTAGTACTATTCGCCAAATAGCCCAAGATATCAAGATTAGTACAGGGTCTGTGGAAACTATCATTCATGACCATTTGCATATGCATAAGGTGTCTGCCAGATGGATTCTCAGGTTGCTCACACCATTCCAGAAGTGAGAACGCGTCGAGTGCTCGAGGATGAATTTGGAGATGTGCGAAGAAGATGAGTCAAAGTTTTTCAAAAGACTGATTACATAGGATGAAACCTGGGTCCATAACTATGATCCAGAGACCAAAGCCCAGTCAATGCAGTAGAAGCACTTGGACTCACCACCTCCAAAGAAGGCAAGGGTGCAGCCCTTCGTTGGCAAGATCATGCTCACAGTATTCTGGGACCAGGACGGAGTAGTGATGACAGATTTCCTGGCAAAGGGTACCACAATTACAGGAGCCTATTATGCTTCACTTTTGAGGAAATTAAGGGAAGCTATCAAAATCAAAAGGTGGAGCAAGATCAGCAACGGTACCCTCCTCCTGCAAGACAACGCTCCGCTTCACAACTCGCATGTCGCTAGATCAGAAGCACGGGTGTGTGGTTATGAAATCCTTCCCTATCCTCCTTACTCTCCTGACCTTGCACGCTCTGACTTTCACCTCTTCCCAGCCATGAAGTTGTTTTTGAAAGGAAAGCGTTTCCCAGATAATGCAGCTTTGATTTCTGAAGTCACGTCCTGGTTGGAGGACCAACCTGGGGTGTTCTACAAAAACGGTCTCCAGAGCTGCATCAAACGATGGGAGAAATGCATAACTCTGGGTGGTTCCTATGTAGAGAAAGACTAATAACTGTGCCAAGTTTCGTTGCTCTACTGCTATGGGAAGTGGGTCAGGGACATTACTTATTGCACACCCCTCGTATATATATATATATATATATATATATATATATATATATCAAATTGTAATTCAATGAATTTCAAAAAACTCTCATTGAAATCAAATTGATTAACTGATTGTTAAATAAAAAAAAAACTATTCTGAAGTATATATATATATGCATATATATACATGGGCTAGCAGAAAAACCTGATGTTGTTCGAGATTGAATGAGGATAAGCAAATGTTTAACCCTCCCATACTTTTGGTGAAATGGCTCATTTTTTAATCAAATCGATTGATTGTCTGCTCTAATTATGAACGCCCCCCCCATGTTCTGTGAGGAAGCTTCAAGTGCCTCCCCACAGTGACTTAGTCCACAATACATTGTAGTCTGCATTGCACTGTAGAGAATCTACCGTTGATTTTATAAAATTATTTGCAAATTATGGCTTCACTTACAGTTTAAAATACGTAAGTTGAGTATCATGGTTCAATTGTGCTCTAAACAGAAACATTCATTTTGAACGCACCCCTGCATTATCAAAGAACCAATTGTTGATTTTATGAAATCATTTTTAGATAATCACTTGAGTTAAGTTAAACGTACAAAAATCAAATATCATGGTTCAATTGTGCTCTAAAGAGAAAAGTTCACTTCGAACGCGCCTCTATCTTATAAAAGAATCTACAGTTGATTTTATAGGCTGGACCTTTCTGCTTGTGTGGTGAGAAAACTTGTCAAATGTACTTGTGATGTTAGGTTATATAAAAGGGTTAACTTGGGTCAAAATCGAACTTCCTTTTTAAATTGCTTATTGATTTTAGATACTTATCAGATGCATTCCGATTCGAAACCTATGTAAAAACACTCTCAGACACATCAAGTACCTTCATGTGAAATTTCCAAAAGATCTGCCCATCTGTTTCTGAGTCCATAGGAAAGTAACTCACACGCACACACACAAAGTTCCTTTTATATAATAGTAGAAGTAGATGAGATTTTTTCTTTCTGATTTAATTGCCAGAATTTTTGCTGATGTTTGTTGCTGTAACTGGAGCCCAGAATGAGGGCTGCAATAATTGTTTGGCGTTTGGGGATGGGGGCTCAAAGGGAAATGAATCTCATCTAATTATTCAAAGCAGGTGTTGTCTGCCAATAATCTTTTTTTTAGTCTCTGCAGTTTTGTCAAGAGATGGGTCGGGAGTATTTCTCCTCTTTTTCACTCCCTCCCACTCACACTTCCAGGCATGACTCATAGTTTTTCTTTAGCCAGTTCGATTGATAATCATCTTTAAAAAGAATATTGTTCTCACACACACACACACACACACACACACACACACACACGCACACACATATATATATATATGTATATGTGTATGTGTGTGTGTGTGTGATTAATTAATTTATTATTTAAATATTTTTACGTGCATAAAATTAACTTATCTATAGACATGACATGTTTCGAAGTTTCACTTCTCATCAGTAGAGCTAAACTTATTGAGACTTGAACTCACCACCGCTCGGTACGTAGCCTGATATTTTACCACCGGACCACGGAATCTCAGTAATTCTATGCATGGTTTTATCGTATTTTAAATGTAAGATTGTAGATTTGGGAGAGTGAATAAAAAAAACAAACAATTGCTTATAAAAAAATAAATAAATCAGAGGTGCTAGTCTAGCGCCACTGATGAGTTGTGATACAACAAAACAGTACTGTATGTCGATGACTACAAATATATTTTAAGCCCTCTCTTTGACTAAAGCACCGTCGTAAATAATCTCACCCGCTACTTAATTGGCTGAAAAAATGCGAGGCGAGGCTCGCTGTTTGTTTGTAAACGAGCGGTTTGAGCAGTATAAAAGTGGTGGACGAATGTTTGTTTAAAATAGGCATTTGTCGAGGTTATTTGCGGGCATCAGCTCTTGTGGATCGATAGGTAGAAATGGGGTATGCATGTTAAAAGTATGAATGTTAAATATAAAAAAAATAAAAATAAAAAAGTTAATATATATTTAGATTTGTTCTAAGGGAGGTAACTTTATCATACGTTAAATTAATTTTAACTTTTTTCGCTTAAGGTAAACAATTAAATATTCAGAAAATATTTTAATCTCAACCAAACGTAATAATAGGTTTAAAATTAACTAATACTAAAAATTATAATTGAAATAGTAATAAACTTGATTATAACAGTTAAGTGAACTGAATTATGTATGCTTTCAATTCAAATTAATAAATTATTTAATATAACCGTAAATGGTAAACCGTTTTTTCATTTTTCAGTTTAGTTTAGTTTAGTTTCGTATATGCAAACATGCATAATAGTTAATGATTATTGATGTTATTTTCATAAGTATGCATACATTAATTAGAATTAATAAATTTACTAATTATTAAATAGAACATTTTGGCAGAATATTCCTAAATTAATAGAGCATGTTAGTATGAATAGTTGGGTTTAGTGACTTTATTTCTAAAATTCAAAATGGCATAATGGAAACATATTATAAGGTATTTACAGCTTCTCTTCCAATTTTCGGATTTTAATCATGTCAAAACGCACTTTATTTCCTTTTAACGGATTGATTGTTGCTATTTCTTCAGATGAGTTAAGGGCATAAAAGATTCACTGATTGATATAATAATTAAGTGATTGATTTTGCGCTATGAAACAGATACTGTCAAGAATTGTAAATGTCAACTGAATTAAAGGAATAAATTATAAGATGGTCAACATCATGAACTTTGGAATATAGTCGTTTGTCATTTATTCACTATATTGCTCTGTAATTACATTGAGTTCTTAAATAAGAATTGGTATATATTATAAGAAAATATATTTCCACAAATATATATATATATATATATATATATATTTCAGGTTAGTATTTTAGAAGGGTGAAACAACCAATGAAGTTTTAATGAGGTTAATACAAGAATACTTAATACCGAAATAGGGCAAGATATACATTTTATTTTACATAAGCTTTTATGTGTTGCTGCACATTCATGACTATGTTTCCGTCAGTCAATTACAAGAAACTAAAGACCTCTTCAGGAGATATTGCTTACACAAAAGTGAAGTCTGTAATGAGAATCTTGTAAAATTTTACGGACTTCACTTTTGTATTTCCCCCACTCTTTATCTGTGCCTAAATTTAAATGTAGATTCCATGAACAAAGCTTCTCTCTTAGAAGTGCATGCCTGCGGAACTCTCTTCCGTTGGCCTGTTTCCCATCTGACTACAACTTGGATGTCTTCAAGTCCAACATAAACAAATTCCTGATAAACCGCCCCCTTAAGTAAGACGCTTTATCAAATCTCCATTACTAATGATTACTACGATACTATCCCATTGATTACTGTACATGCAATAACCCTTATCTCTGAGTGGCTTCCGGGCCTTGATAAGTGCTGACTTCCATGTAAAAAAAAAAAAAGCAACATATAAAAAGCTTATGTAAAATAAAGTATATATATATATATATATATATAGCTCTAGGACATTTAACTATCGAGCTTATTATATATCTAAATTACAACGAGCACTGTCTCTTTCCTGTATTTAAATTAAACTAGTAATTTCACTGTTACATTAAAATACACTCAGCTCTTTAGACTATTGTTCTAATCTCCTTTAAATTTATATATATATATATATATATATATATATATATATATATATATATGTATATATAATATAAAGCTGTGTGTGTGTGTGTGTGTGTGTGTGTGTGTGTGTGTGTGTGTGGTCACGAATAGGCTCCTATATGGTTGATTATTTTAAAAAACTGATTACATATAATGATAGAAGATGTATCGAGACACAGGAATGGGTATGTTTGATCTGGCAGAACGGTGGTTCATTAAAATTGTGGCGTCTGTGTTCGCGCCTGGTCCACAAAGTATGGAAATAAAAAATTTACAAATTAAAAAAAAAACGTTTACAAGTGTTTTTAATATAGATGTACATAAGAATACTTTGATAAGTATGTTTTAACTTAAATAGGGATGGTATAATAAAATTGTGGGGTCTGCGTTTGCACCTGGCCTCCATAGAATGGAAATAGGTACAAACTTTAATAAAGACTTTTCATATCTATCTGCGTAACTATACTTTGATAATTATGTTTCAGTTTGAAAAAAAATGGTATAATAAAATTATGGTGCGTTCGTTCGCACCTGACCTTCATAGAATGGAAATATGTCACAAAGTTTTACAAGGTTTTTTAATATAGATTCACAGAATATTGTGATAAGTGTTTCAGTGTGAACAGGTATGGTATAATAAATTATGGGGTTTATCTATTTTATTTTTACTTTCATCATATTTTGCTTTGGTTTTGATACCTCCAAATTCAACCCAAATTTACAACCCTTCCTTTTCATAACCTATCATACTTTCATAAATCAGAGTCCATTTTCTGTAGGCTGTTTTTGAACCCAGTCAATTACAGGTATTTTTACTAGTATATATATATATATATATATATATATATATAATAACATCCTAATAGTTTCTTCTTGAGTAAAAGTGTATTATAACAGACCAAGTACAATAATTCGTATTCATGCACTGTTTCTTTCATTCTTTTTCACAGATAATTCAATTCTACCAGTCTTGAGGCTTTTTTCCAAAAAAAGCACACGACCACTTGGGTCATGCTAAGTGGGAAGTTGTGCAACACGATGCTTGTACACACTACATTTAAATTTCTGTTGTCCAACATCTGGGATCCTCTGTGGTGAAGTGCCGTGATTTTGTTGAGTATCGGGCGGATAAGGGATGTTTAGGTTGAGTGTGCTCCAAGTGCAGAGACTTCATCGGGCACATGAAGTACTTGCAAAAGAATGCAATATTTTGGTGATGGGACAGGGGCTGGAGCTTGGTTGACAGTGTGGGACCTATTAGAGGTTCTTCTTGGATCCTATATTGGGTGCACAAATGCAGCATATTTGTCAGATTACATTTCATTGAAGTACTTGCAAAAAACAATTACAGGGATGTAACACTGCAGTGATGGGACAGAGACTGAAGCTTTGTAGATAGTGAAGAACTTAGTCATTTCTTTTCACAGGTAATTCAGTTCTACCAGTCGTAACACTTCCCCTCAAACAAAGCACACGACTACTTAGGTCATCCTAAATGGGGAGTTGTGCAGTAAGATGTTTGTTCATATTGCGTTTAGATTTCTGCATGTTAATAGAGTCGAGGGCACCGAGAGCAGGGAGGGAATTTAAAAAGCAAGCAGTTTAAAGAAAATAAATATTAGAGTAGAAAACCTTCTGAGGTTTAGGAACCTCGACAGTGAAGGGTGTGATTTTCTGATTGTCAGGTTTGTTGAGGTATTTAGGTTAAGGGTGCACAAATGCAACATATTTGTCCGAGCACATTCCATTGAAATACATCGCCACAAGATTTAACACTGCAGTGATGGGACAGAGACCGAAGTTTTGTAGACAGTGCAGGACCTATTAGGTTAGAAATTCTTTTTTTTTTAGACCCGAAGAGAGAGAGGCTAGTTATTGATGTGCCAATAATACTCCATGCATGGGTGAATGGTGGCTTTGTAGAGGTATAGGACATTGGCAGAATCATTTACTAATATTGGAATCATGTTGCCTTTTCTAGGGCAACAATTCTATCGTTCCACTCTGTATTAATGCGAGAGATTTAAAAAGATAATAAAAGTGTAACGTGGCCATTACACTTTAACAGTGCCATTACATTTCAAGCACCTGAACCCGTTGCAGGAACAAACAGAAAAAAAAGGAAAGAAATAAAACTCCAACTATGCATTATTTTAAGTGCAAATGAAATGCATTTATTCGTGCTTCTTCCAAAATAACATATTTCATTATCTTTCAAAAGTCTTTTTACACACACGTGTTTTACAATACTCTGCTGTATAATATGTGCTTTTTCAAAGTCTCTCTCCCCCGTCACCTCATGCTGGTCTTAGCCAGCGCTTTCTTGCCCTCATTTTCACACGTCCATCATCCCTGATACGCACTTTGCTTTTCCTCTTGACCACGTGGTGTATTTTTCTTTTCTTTCCTTCTTTTACCTGTGATATCAGCACATGCACAGTTGCCACTTTGCATACATGCTTTAAATGTGGTTGATGCTGCTGCTGCTTTTCTTGTTCGTCTACACTCTGTTACAGTAAGAACGCACTGCTTTGTTACAAAAAGGTCAATCAAATATATAAAACAGAATAGTAAAATAGGAAAAAGAAGTAGCCGAATCTTGTCTGAATGAAGCCTGGCCATTGGCTGATGAATACATGGGAGTTACAATGAATCTATCTGTAGTGTAACAGAAATTCCATGTCTTCTAGCCTGATGATTCTTTATAAGATTTAAACACAGAAGGTTGTGTGTAACTTAATTGCCACATCTATTATAATAAAGTTATATTCATGTCTGATTGTTTGTTCACGATTTGATTAATATGTACAAAAGGAACACTATTTCACAAATTAATTTCCATATTGAAAACGAACTTTTATATACTTTTATTTCAGCATGATTTCTATATATACGATTTATACAAAGGAATTCCTCATGCAAGAAGTAACCTCATTTGCATATTACTTTAAAGAAAATATATTTTAATAATTATTTCCATGTTATTAATAATTATTAATAATATAATTGTTTTAATTGTTCTGTTAAGTAATATTACTTAAAATTGAATTAAAATTATTTATTTTATTTTAAATTTAATTGGTATCTAATTTATGTTCAATTATTATTAGTTAACACGAGTTGCATTTAAAAACGGACGTAAGTTTATTTATTTAAAACGTGAGTTATTTCCCCTTAAAGCTATGAAAGTTATTTCCCATTTTATTTTCATAGACGAAGATGGATATGTTTTATGCTTCCATAAATCCAACATGAGGTCCATTTTCAGGAAAACCGAAGCAAGTTAGAATATTCGATGTATCTTAAGTGGTATATGACTAAACCCTGTGCCAGGCAATATGTGTCGACCTGGCAAAGCCGAGTATATACAGCTAGTATTTGCATAATTTACTACTCAGCTCTACTCACGTATTGAGCGTTGTTGAAGTAAATACTGAAAATTGATGCGTAAAACATCTTATAATCTTAAGGAAATGTTTTCTTCAATTTTCATCTTATTAATATGTTTGAAATTTATTGTTATTTACTAGCATAAAACAAAAAATATTAAATTTATTTTCAAGATTTATGGAAAATTATTCATCCAATTAAAATAACAAATCAAGTCCAATAACTCTTCTTTTATAAGAATACTAGCATTTCAGCCCGGCGTTGCCCGGGTGTTTGGAGGTGTATGTTGAGAAAAAAAAAAGAAAAAGAAAAAGTGGTCAATTTTTTTAAACTTTGACCCCTATTATGTCCCCTTAACATTTATTGTTTTGGACTCAAATCAAGTTATTAAATTATATCTATGTCCAAGAAACCTATATCTAAAATTTCAAGTGTTTAGACCCACAATTGGCGGAGGAGTTTGGTAGAATTCTCAAAGGTCAAATCGTTGAACTTTGACCCCTTGCTCGGGTGTTTGGAGGTGTATGCTGTGCAAAAAAAGCAAAAAAACAAAAAAAAATGGTTAATTTTTTTAAACTTTGACCCCTATTATGACCCCTTAAAATTTATTGTTTCGGGCTCAAATCACTTTATTAAGTTAGATCCATGTTCAAGGAACCTATATCTAAAATTTCAAGTTTCTAGACCCAAAATTGTCGGAGGAGTTTGGTAGAGTTCTTAAAGGTCAAATCGTTGAAATTTGACCCCTTAACAGCCAAATTTCTGGCTGACACCCGTCACATCGATTTTCCCAAATCTCAGTAACCGGTATTTCAAATTTCGAGTCTATAGACTAAAAATTGACAGAGTTATTGCGTAGGGAAATGTACACAGACAGACAGACACACAGACAGACAGACAGACAGACACGTTCACTTTTATAGATATATAGATATGGTAGTTTTATTGCATTATTAAGAATTCTATTTCCTGAGAAGATTAGTTAAGATACATAAGTTTTTTTTTAAAATTCTAATTATTTTTACATGCTTCTTACACAAATTATCCCATCATACATAAAATATCACCATTCAATAAAAAAATTAATCCACGTTCGAAATGATGGAAAATCTAAATAATTATTAATAGTTAGAGTTTTATCCATAGCAATCCCTCTCCCTTTAACGAGAACAACATATCTATTTACTAACAAAATTGATATATCAGAGGATTAGCTACCCTTACTATATAAATTTATTTATATCATTATCTGTTATTTATATATTTAAACTTTATTTTACTAATATATATATATATATATTGTATTTAGGCAGCATGTTTTCATTTAGACAGATATCGTTAAATAATACAGAATGTTTTTGCTGAATTGTCTCTTTTTTTTGTTGTAATTTCTGCATTTTTCGTATGGTCGTTCTTATATTTCGGTCGAATTTGTGTAAGAAAGTTTCATAGTCGTTTTCGTCCATCTGGTTTTTGTTTATTTTTTGTTTTCTTTTTTGCAAGTACTTTACACTGATTTTGCTCAGTCGTCTTCAGGCAGTTTTTATTATTGTTTCATTGAAAATCTGGATGCTTTTATATGCTTCAGTTCAAATTACATTTAAATTACTTGAAATAGTGAAGCGTCTCGTGTGTAAAAATAAATGCGTTTTAACATAATAGACTTCGTAGCCTCGTAGGAGATGTCCTTTTCTCTTCCTTGCAACCTTTATCTCACAGAAGAGATGTTGCGAGTTTGTCTCTGATGTATCGTTATTTTCATGGAAAGTGTTCGAATGAGCTTCAATCTATGGTCCCCCCTCGCCAAACTTTCACAAGAAACACTCGTCTAGCTGTAAACACTATCTATAATTCCCCCCACTCTTTATCTGTGCCTAAACCTAAACGTAGATTCCATGAACAAAGCTTTTTTCTTAGAACTGCACGCTTGTGGAATTGTCTTCCGTTTTCCTGCTTTCCGGCTGATTACAATATGGTTGTCTTCAAGTCTAACGTAAATAAGTTCTTGATGAGCCGTTCCATATAAGTTATCAACTTTACCAAATTTTCATTACTAATGATTACTATAATGTCCAATTTCTACTGTACACTCTTTAACCCTTATCCTTGAGTGGCCTCTTGGCCTTGATAATGTGGTGATGCCTATGTAAAAAAAAAAAAAAAAAAACATGTCAAGAACGTGGCTAAAATAAATGTACAGTGATTTAAAAGTTGATTTACAAAATGGTATGTTACAGTTTGTTTGTTTTAAATTAATTTATCAATTTACATTACAACAAATACATACATATGTAACTATATGTGCACATATATACACACACACACACACACATATATATATTGGATGATTATGTACCCAGATGCTTTAAAATGTTATTACTGTTTTCAAAATTTACATTGTTCATTTTTGGTTGTTTAGCTCTTATATAAAGTGTTTCCAGTATTTTTATTCGTTTTACATTTGGATTGACATAAATGATTTTCGTGTTTTCAACTAGGATTTTTCTAAATTGGGAATGTGGGCAGCCATGTTGTTTTAGGTGTTGGCAAATCGAGCTAGTATCTGAAAGGTGTAGGGTTAATCGTTTGGACAATGTGTTAGTCGTGTGTCCAATGTAGCTATTGGTGTTTCTATTGTCGGAGATGCATTCTCCCAAGAGGCATTTGAATTGGTAGACTACATTGGTAGACTGATTTTGTTGTCCGTGGAGTGTTGTTTTTAATCATAAGGTTAGCAGTTGTTAATTTCTTGTAGTAGATTATAAATCTGATCTTATTATTAGTGACTGGGGATATAATTATCAAAGTATTATATTCCTTAATACCTTTTCATTTGATTTAAAGTTGTAGTGTGTGTATATATATATATATAGTCATCCACAGACTATTTCGCTGTATCATAGCTCTTCAGTGTGGCTAGACTAGCAACTAACTAAAGCCAGGGTTGAAACACGATCGCCTGGGCGAAAACGTTGAAGACATATACATTCATTTATATATATATATATATATATATATATATATATATATATATATTCATTTATATTTGTGTTACAGAAGATCAGAAAAACACTGATACCATCGGTTTCAAATTCAAAACAAAAGGGAATAATCTGTGGTCGCCTATATTGGATTCTCTTCACCTTCTGTATGACATGGTCGCCCAGGTGTGGAATGGCGGACTGAAGGAGTGGCAGGTAAAGCAAAAATTAGCACAATTTTAACTTATTCAGCTATGAATTGAACACAAACCACTTCTCATAATAAGTAAACGGTCTATAACATTTTCTCCATTTTTAAAAAATATTTTTTAAATAGATTGAATAAATTATTGTCGGTTGGGTTCGCATGGAATCTATGAGATAATATAATTGTTTTTTTCTTTGGTTAAGTGCCCGGGCAGATGTGAATAACGGTTGTCTATTGAAAATTGTATTGTTGACAACTTGTCATCCAGATTGTTTAAATGGGTTACCTATGGTGATACTGATGTCGTCGTTATCCGTGGGAATCAAACATGATTACTGGGACCTAAAGCAAAGGCAAAAGATTAGTAATTGGCATTAAGCAATCGCTTCTAGTAGGGAATATCGTGGCTAACTTTGATTGGTTATCAAAGGGGATTGCAGCTTACAGTTCCAGCCACCTACTTCGATATAAAAAGGGCTGAATGAGTAATTTTTGGCAGTAGTGAACTTTCTAGAGAAGAGTAGGAAAGATAGAGCAGGAAACAGACCAGTCGAGTGAACAACTCGCTAGATATTCCGCCCTTCTCAAAAAACAAAGCCAATAATCCAAAACCTGCAATTCTGACAAAACGTTCTTGAAACAAGAAAAGAAGGGACGAAAGCAAAACACAGCAAGAAGCAGATCAGTCAGGTGAAAAGCTGACCAGATATTCAGCCCTGAGAGAAAATCAAAGCAAAAGCCAGAAACTCATAATTCTAATCAAAAATCCTTTGAAACGAGAAAAAGACAAAGATACCCACGGTTTATGCAAAAAGAAAATCCTTATTTGCGTTCCCATGAGGGAGAATTAAATCAAAGTATTTTAGTGTCAATTCACTGGAAGAATAAGTGAGAGAGTGGAAAACTTCCCCATTTGCTAAAAGTTTAAAAAAATTACTGTACAAATGGGTCGTACTATAGTCAATTAAGTGAGAGAAAATGAAGGAAAGGAACACATAATTAGTTTTTTTGGTCTTGTTTTCTTGTTGTTTTTTTCCTTTGTGAACAGATAAACTTTGTACAAATTATTTCAAATTAATTGTTAACTATTTATACAATACATATATCTTACAACAGACAGACTTGTTGACTTTTTCTTTCTTTTTTGGAATGTTCGTTTGGCGAAGTTTCTCTACTGTAATCTTTTTAATTGCGGAGGCGCAACATCAACCAGCGACGTAAATGAAAGGTCCTTTAGATTGCAAAAATGAGGCATCAATGCATTGTGGACCAGCGATCATTTTGACTGTAGAGACGACATCAACTGGAATTGTCCGCTTGGAGGAACTTTGAGTCTTATTAGTGATCTGTGACCGTGAGGGGGTCATTAAGTTTATAACATTTTTTTTTTTTTTTTTTTTTTTTTTACACAGTGATCACCACTTATCAAGGCCCGGAAGCCACTCAGGGATAAGGGTTATTGCAAGTACATTACGTTAGTGAGGAGATTTTATAAAGTGTTTAATTAGGGGGGCGGTTTATTAGGAATTTGTTAACATTAGACTTGAAGACATCCAAGTTGTAGTCCGGAGGGAAGCAGGCAGACGGAACAGAGTTCCACAGGCGTGCAGTTCTAAGAAAGAAGCTTTGTTCATGAAATCTACGTTTTGATTTAGGCACAGATAAAGAGTGGGGAAAATTTTTCACAGTGGATTCAGCTAGACGGGTGTTTTTCGTGAAAGATTGGCGAGGGGGGACCAGGGATTGGAGTTCAGACGAGCATCTGCCATGGAAATAACGATAAAACAAGGACAGGCTCGCAACGTCTCTTCTGTGGGAGAGGGGTTGCAGGGTAGAAAAAAGGGCATCCCCCACTAAACCTCGAAGTCTATTTTGTACTCTGTCAAGGCATGATAGGCTGTTTTTGGCAGCTCCTGCCCAGATATGGCAACAGTATTCCATCCTTGGCCGTACTTGGCTTTTATATAGATAGAGAATTGCATCAGTAGTGAGATATCTTCTGGAGCGGTAGAAGGATCCCACCATCTTTCCAGCGACCTTGGCAACAGACTTGATGTACGTGTTCCATTTCAGATCATGTATCTGAGCTCGGGTATATACCTAAAAGACTCTTTGACTAGCCGAGTTTAAGACCTGCGACGTCAAATTGGTGTCCGTGAGTCAGGATACCATAGACTTTGTTACTGACTGGGACAGCCTTTGCAGGTGTGACCTCTAGACAAGGTTATATTGGTGCTTGTGATCTAGGATTCTTCATACTTGGTCAGTTCTGATGACGTTCTTGTCAACGTTATATCTAATTCTACAGGAAATAGAATATCGCATAGTGCATGGAACTCTGTGATATTACAAAAAACACTATTTCTGGAGAGACAGATATAAATGGAGAATGAAGAGTTCGACATAAGAGACCAGAGATTGGTTTCCTTTATTTGAACTTGAAAACCGATGGCACCGATGTTTTTCTGACCTTCTGTAACACATATACAAATAAATATTACCCTGTTGTTTGGATTTTGTTTAAATAATCGAGCACTTCGCTCGGGTTTTTTCCTACTAACTTTATATAATTATTATATATCATTCTTTTGTTGAGTTAATTATTAAGGATAGAAAATCCCGTCTGCTCAACTATTTTATTCATAGCTTTGAGGAGAGAGAGAGAGAGAGAGAGAGAGAGAGAGAGAGGGCCCCTTTTTCTCGTCATTGATGATTAATTTTCTCTTAATAAAACAAATATTTTAGCTAATGATATGGAGTAGAGATGTGGGGGCAGAGTAGCGTATTTTTGAGTGAATCCAACGATGGTGGTTGCGCGTGAGAAAATCTAATTATTCAGAGCAGATGTGCAAATTAGTAAATCTCAGAAATCTGTTTCCTTTCTTTCCTTATGTGTGTCTCTGTATCCATGTAAAAGGCTTTGTCAGTCAAATGGTCGGTATGTCACGCTCAAGTTCCAAATATGAATTTCCTTTCGTCTCTCACACTTAATTTTCAAATGTCATTTGTTCGTTGGTCTGTCACACTTCATTTTCAAATGTCATTTATTCGTTGGTCTGTCACACTTCATTTTCAAATGTCATTTATTCGTTGGTCTGTCACACTTCATTTTCAAATGTCATTTATTCGTTGGTCTGTCACACTTCATTTTCAAATGTCATTTGTTCGTTGGTCTGTCACACTTCATTTTCAAATATTTGTTCATTGGTCTGTCACCCTTAATTTTCAAAAGTTATTTTTCATTCATCTGTCACATTTAATGTTTTTGAATTTTTAAGAATTGATAGTTTGTATTGTATGAGAAAAGCTGGAAACCGTGATGAATTTCAAATACTTTGGAGCAATAGTTTCAGATGAGAGGTCCAAACTTGAAGTATTAGTGAGAATTGCAATGGCAGCTGCAGCACTGGCTAAGTTGACCATCATTTGGAAGGACAAGGCAATTAAGCTCAGCTCAAAGACTCATGCGTTCCCTTGTCCACTCAGTTTTCTTGTATTTTTGTGAAACATGAACCCTTACAGAGAAGAGGATTCAGGCCTCATAAATGAGATGCTTCCGAAGATGCTTGGCATCTCTTACAAAGACAACAAAGACAATGAGGAAGTCTAAAACGGAATAAGACAAGCTATTAGTCCTTATGAAGATCTCCTCACAACCAGGAAATGCAAACTAAAATGGTTCAGCCAAATAACAAGAGGAAAGAGGCTTGCTAAGACAGTGCTCCAGGGAAAGTCAGAGAAGGGAGAAAGAAAGGAAAATAGAAAAAGAGATGGGAAAATAGCATCACAGAATGGATAAAAGATCAAACATCTGGTTACGTGTTTTTGAAATCAAAACGGTGGTTCAGAGAGTTGGATCTATTTTCTTTCTTTCTATATCAGTTTGCTGTTTTGATACCTCTGTGACACTATGTTCGTTGAGTGGGGTGGAGGTAGGAAAATGACAAAGGATAGATGATAAAAGAAAAAGAAGTAGGTTTAGCAAGTACTAAAAGAACTTATCAATATACAATAGATAGGAATTTGTTCTTAATGCAAACAAAGAGAAATAAGGGTAGGCTTTAAACTAGGGTGTATTGAATGGTGATAGCAAAAGGACTGAACAATGGATTTAGGATCGAACAATAGGAACGACACTTGACGGGAAGGGGTGGGGTCAGTCGTACGCTTAGCTGATGCTTAAACTCTGAGGTGGTCAATTGGATTTTGGAAACTGCTGAGGGTAGTTGGTCGTTCAGAGGTTCCCGAGAGAAATGAGATGAACGTACAGCAATAGACGCACCTAACCTCAACAGGAAATAAATGCTGGCCTTAACGAGTAGAGCATTGATGAGGACACACATATGTAGTTCAGCCAGCATATATGTGAAGCATCGGCGTTTGTGTTTCTCCTGCATTGTGTTTTGTTTTATTTCTCTACTTGTGGCTCTATGTGGCCCCATCAACGACACAATGAGAAAATGATGATACGGCCATAAGAAGATATGAAAATGAACAAAAAATCCATGGCACACACAACGTTTGGGGTCGATGACTTGTCAGTTGGAGCATTTGCTATCATACTTCATTGTAATACACCTTCCTATTCCAGTAGCTTCTTTTTAAAATCTGCAGGCTTATGGAACTCTCTTCCTACTGATTGTTTTCCTTTTACTTATAGCCTTAGTTTTTTTAAGACTAAGGTCAGTAGGTACCTTCTGTCTTTGCAATAATCATCTTTCGTACTTCTTAGCTCCTTGTGTCAAGTGGATTCATGCCTTGTCCAGGGTAATTTCCATAAAAAGAATATATAAATAAATGAGATAAAAATAATAAAGTTTTAATATTCTTGAAATTCCACTCTTTGATGCTGTGCTGGGATTATTTTTAAAATTTATAAAGAAAACTGCGACAGATGTGTTCTTTGCTTGAAATGAAAATGATAGAGTCTGGCGTATTGGCCCCCTAGTGTCGACACAGTATGCTATTGACTGAAATGTTGCCGCCTCGTTTCTTTGAAATTATCGATCCCTATTGACCAGAAAAACAAGTCGATGATAGAAGGAATCGATTCATACCTTTGGTCCTGCTTTCCCCTTCATTCACCTCTCTTGACCTTCCCAGCTGGCGTCTGATCTATTGACTAAGCTAAAAGATGCTGCTTAATCCGTGGGGACTTCAATAAAAACAAACGAAAAGATTAATAAAGAACTTTCCCCCCTTTTTATTGTCTTGTTTTGAAATGTAACGATTTTCCTGATTCATCCATATTATTTGTATTCTTCAACCACTGTTCTTATCTTGAGTGTAATTTTCACAATGTTTCGGTCGATGTAACTTCATACTTTTTTTCAGGTGTATCTTGTTGAACTTGGGAATCTGCACGCAATTTCAAACAGAACCCTTTATTTAATCGATGAGGGTAACATACTATTGTTCTCTCAGCCATGACTGGGTAGAAGTCCTAAGAAATTGCAATTGTATTTTGAGTGTCGTTCACACTGAAGATTAGACCTTCAACTTTGATGGAAAGATTCCCGAGTTCGACAAGAAGGTTGAAGATTACATTGACTAAAAATTTGTGAAAATAACACTCAAGATCAGAACAATAGTTCGAAAAATCCAAATTATATGATTCTTCTAATTCAAATCTCCAAATGTAGTAACATTTTAATGCTACTGTATGGAAATAATGTTACAAACGGTATTTTTCATTTGAGGTTAAAATTAAGCAGAGAGTGGAAAATTCCATTCAGAAGTAAAAAAAAAAAAATAGAAGTAAGACAATGTTGCAGGATTTGACGTCATAAGAGAAAGTATATGGCAGAAAATGTACTGATTGACTGCTGTTGTAACATAGCGTGCATGTGAGAAAATCAGCAGCCGTAGGATAATTGACTAGCAAAAATATTAGCAGCAGCCGTCTTAGCACATATGCAAACACTGACATCACGGGAAAGAGGAGAAAAAAGGCGGAAAAGAAGGACAGCACATAGTCGAACAAAGGATGTGATTGGACGTTTTGATTTTTGCTTGTGTGCAGAGAGAAGGAAAATGCACTGTATGATCAAAAAAGCGAAAAGAATTTTGAAAGATAATGAAATGTGTTGTTTTGGAAGAACCACGAATAAATACATTTCATTTGCACTTAAAAAAATGTTGAGTCTTTTAATATTTGGTTAGAGTTTACTTGAAATGGGAACTATCCTCATGTTCAGATTGGCTGGCATGACACCTTCCCAAATCTGAAGGAATGCGCATGTGATTGAAATCAAAAACACAAACAGGAACCCAACAAAAGGCGGCAGATTGAAATCAAGAAGCAGTTTTATGATCTAAAAGAGTCTTGATCTGATACGGTAACAGAACTATCACAATGACAGATGAAATTATTAGAATGACGACTTGTGTAATATGATACAAGTTTACACATGTAGACCCAACACGTTGTAGCAGAGTACATCGCAAAGGAACATAGAACAAGTAATAACTCAACTCTTTTTTTTTTAACAGAAACATTTATTTCCTCATTCTCACGCCATGCATGGCTCCTTTTAGTGTAATTAAAACAAAAAAGAGAAAGACCTTATCAAGGCTTTATTCAACTGAATTGTTCATAATTAATTTTACTGAGGCAAGAGGCCAAAAGAATATATATAAGAATAAAAAAGGGTGTATTTAAATAAAGAAGATCACGTAATCATGTGAGCAAGAATCATAACAGATTTTTTAATGAAACTATAACACATCCCATCACCCATGTCTCTAACGTGATCGCCTTCTCTAACATGCTCTCTCTCTCTCCCTTCCTCCTTTTTATAGTCTTTTTCTTTTTTCTTTACCAAGGAAGCGATCGGATGTGTTTTGACTCTTGAGTGTCGAGAGAAAATAATGTGCCACGTGGTTGAAAAAGTGAAAAGGCAAGCAACGACAAAGACGTGTGATATTTTGAAACACATTGAAGTGCGTTGTCGGAAATTATTGGAATAAATGCTTTTTGTATTCATCTAGAAAAAATGCTAAGTCTTTTTTTATGTCTTTCCTTGTTTGTTTGTTCCTGTGACGATACCAGACAACGTGTAGGTCCTAATGGTTGAAATGTAACAACGTATTTAAAGTGTAACAGCCATATTACAATCGATCTTGTGATTTACAAGTAAGTTTACTTGATTTCCACTTTGCTACCCAGATAGTTTTACAGATTCTATTATGCGGTTTTTCTAAAGTTTGGACTACAACTTTTATTTTTGTTTTCATTTTTACTTTTTATTTTTAATTTTAATTTTTATTGTATACATTTTAGTATATGTTTATTGTATCGTTATCTTTATTCCTCTCTACTATTATTGTTTACTCACTTGGAGTTCTCACACAAGGCATCATCAGATATTGCTCACTTACAAATACCAGTGGTGTTCCCTGGAGTCTGGGTGATAACAAGTCTCCCCAGATTTCCAGTAATCCTCACCTCTTTCGACAACTATCGCAACAGTCGCTTGCCAGTGATTTCTTGCTGACAATGACCATTAATCTTCACTGGAATTTGAGTAGCAATAAGCCTCCCCAACGCCTCAGTCCTCTCCACACTAATCCAGTGGAGGTCTGGTAATTGCTCTCACTCTTCAGTATTTCCATCCTCCATGACCCTTCGACTTTTTTTGAGGGGGTGATGGGCAGGAATATAGGCAAGGGGAAGGTAAGGGAGAGGGGGAGAGATGGATGGAAATGGGAAGGAGGGATAGGAAGGGGAAATAGTAGTCAGTCTACAACTTCGTAGCTTCAGTTTACTTGATTTAATTTTTGTTTTATTTCTCTTGTATTTTCTATATACCCGGTTGGCAATTGTTATTCTTGTAGATTAAGTTCCGCAATTAGTATTATTATTATTATTATTATTATTATTATTATTTTATTTTTCTATGCTATTTTTCATTTATTTTTTTGTATATTTCTCCCCATATATCATTTTATATATTTTTCTATTTCTCTATTTGTTTCGATCTATTATAATCACCAACTATATATCTATAGTATTTTTTCGTTTTTCTTTGTTAACTAATGTTCTTATGCTAGTTTTTTTTTAATGTATATATAACCTTGCCCTTCTCTTCTCTTCTGATGAAAAGCATCAAGGTTTGAAATACTATGGTCTAAAAAGTTTTTCTTTTTTTTCTTATTGGTTGGATGATCTAAATCTAATAAAGTTTATTTAAGTTTGAACTGGCATCAATTATTATTATTATTATTATTATTATTATTATTATTATTATTATGTGTGTGTGTGTGTGTGTGTGTGTGTGTGTGTGTGTGTGTGTGTGTGTGTGTGTGTTGAACAAAAAGAAACCAAGTCTTAGTACTTTGAAGGAACATGTTTTCCAGTGTTCGGAGAAATCTCAGCAGACTTTTTTCTGGATTCAATCACGTGACACAAGACAAAGAATCTTTTCGCTTAGAACCGATACAGTTCTCTTCAACGTTGTTAATGGAGATTTGGACTTTCGCCCTAGACTTATTGATCGGCAAGACAAGTGCCAGAATGAATCCAAGGCATCCACGTGAGATTGTCCTCATTAAATTCACCCTCCCCATCACGCAGCATCACATAAGTCCACTCCGCCCTCTATCCCATCACGTTACCATCAGTGCCAAAAAAATCTTACAACACAAGTGTCCGGTTCAGTTCTCGTCTCTTGTACACGTCAACATCAATTAATAATGATAAATATACAAAACGAAAGAAACATAAATAGGTTCAAGCAATAACTCATCCTTGAGACATGTCCAGTTATAGGAGACTGAATTTAAAAGCGGAACTTAACTGGTACGTGCGTGTTAATAGTTTGTACATAAGTTTATTCAAGCCTTCATACTCGTGTCATTATTGAACCCAGCTTCTTGTTTTTCCTGTTGATATAAAACCAATTGGACGACGGTGTTAATTCATGAGAAAGGTTTATTTAAAGATATATACTAGCAGGGGCGCCCGACGTTGCCCGGTCGTAACCAAGCTTCTCTCTTTCCATCATAAACGCTCTGACCCACATCTGGCCCCTATTAAAATGAACGGCTCTCACATTGAGGACACTCCATGTTTAGACAAGCTTCTTGGTCTGACCTTCACTTCTAATCTGAAATGGAGCACATGCATCAAATCTGTTGCCAAGGTCGCTGAAAAAATGGTTGGATCATTCTACCGCTCCAGTAGATATTTCACTGCTGATGCAATTCTCTACCTGTATAAGAACCAAGTATGTTCTAGGATGGAATACTGTTACCACACCTGGACAGGAGCTGCTCAAAGCACCCTCTCCTGCCTTGACAGAGTTTAAAACAAACTTTGTAATCTAATAGATGATACCCTTTTCTCTTTTTAGCAGTCTCTTTCCCACAGAAGAGACATTGCTGCTTTATCGCTATTTTTATAGCAAGTGTTCGACTGAGATCCAATCTATTGTCCTCCCTTGCCAATCCTTCACAAAAAGCATTCGTCTCGCCCAAATCACTATCAATTATTCTCCTACTCTCTATCATTGCCTAAACCTAAACGTAGATTCCATGAACAAAACTTCTTTCTAGTACTGCCCGCATGTGGAACTCTGTTCTGCTGGTCTGTTTTCTAGCTGACTACAATATCATTATCTTCAAGTCCAACGTAAACAAGTTCTTGTTCAACTGCCATCGTAAATAATCTAATTATGCCAAATTACTTCTACAAACGATTATTACACAACTGTCTCAATGACTACAATACGCACATTAACTCTTATCCTCGAGTGGCTTCCGGGCCTTGATATGTGGTAACCTCTTTGTACAAAAAAAAAATGATATTTTGATTTACACAGATTTCGTATTTATTATTATAGAATCAATTATTTATATTGGACCCAATATATAGTCATGATTTCAAACGTAAAAAGAAAATGATTTGAGCGCCACCAACTAGAATAGAAACCGCAACCAAAACATAATTTCATGATGGAAACTATGTCTACAAGTTAAGCAAAGATTGAAGTTTATTTGTACTCAATATGTAGAAAGGGATATGAATTTCATTAAATACGAGCTAGTTTCCATGAGAACAATGTTTTTGATAGAGAAAATGCAAGCTAGTGAGGTCAGACGGTCCACAGAGGTTTATAATTACCGTATATACTTGTGTATAAGTCGATCTTGTGTATAAGTCGATGTGCATTTTAAGATAAAAAATTGTGTCATTTTAGGTATTACCTGTGTATAAGTCGACTGTAGATTCTTGACAAGTTAAATGGTCCGTCTCATGGCTCTTTCTTGCACAGAGCATTTCCTTTTTGGTGTTTTTGGAAGACATATAAATTGTTTCTCGGCATCTTTAAACGATAATACATGCATTTACGCAAGTGTGGTCTGTTCGATTTTCATATATAGAACCAACCTGCTGCACATTTACATGCAACAAACGCAAATGTTGCTACTCAGACATTCTTATCAATGACATGCTGTAGATTCCAGGCGCAGTTAGTGTTTTTAGACATAATTTATATCACGTACCATCATAATGTAAATGCATACATTGCACGAGCCGTAATATACTGTAATAATGTGAACATATGCGTTAAGTGCCAGTAAATGGTTTCATTAAATAGTTGTCATTAAATTGTTAAAACTTGTTGAACTTAGAGGAAAATGATAGATCGTAAATACTACATTTCCTAACCTACTAAAAAAGTACTCATATCATCACCGAATACATCATATCAAACTTAGGTCTATAGCCACGCCTAGAGAGTGAACATTGCGAGAGCTATTCCAATTATTATTAAGTTTACATGCTTACATGCTGGCAAACACGCTGCAGTGGGTTTAGAAGGAGTGTGATTTATTACTAAGATTACCGGTATATACCGAGTGCACAAACAAAATGGCATTTTCTATGTTATGATCGAGCACCGAGTCGCTCTTTAACAATATTTCCAAAAACATTACTAATGTATAAGTCGATCCCCCCAAATAACCTTAAAATCGTCTCCCATACACAAGTATATACGATATATGAGAGAGAGAGAGAGAGAGAGAGAGAGAGAGAGAGAGAGAGAGAGAGGTTACATTGTGCTCACCTTCACACACCCATTTTGGGCAGAAAATCTTTGCCTGGAATACATCTAAGCTCACCTTTGACCTTTAAGGTGTCATTAAAACTTTTCCATTCGAACACAGGCCTCGTTATGTAACATTTTTGCTGTTCATTATTGTTATTGCGAGGGGGGGGTAAACTTATAAATGAATCGCAAGTTATTGAAGATCAAGTAACTCCCCCGAGAAAAAAGTTGACTATAAAGGACCTGAAAGCTTTTTTTTCACAAAAAATTCCCAGTCTTTATTCGGGATATAAAAATGTACCAGAATAAAACGGTGTCTTAGTAATTATTAGGGCTGTGACAAGAGAATATTCTTATCATTGTTTTGACTTTCGAGTATATATCCGACACAGTTAAACAGAGTTAATCAATTGAGAACCACACCACTCTATATAAAAACATAAGATATTTACTGATATATGCTTGAGAGTCAAAATAATTAAAAGAATATTCCCTTGTCATAGCCCTAGTAATTAATCTACGTTAATGTATTGCAACGTGGGTGCCGTCGCAAATGGACAAACAAATAAAGTAAATAAAAAAAAATCCCGGTCGGCATTTTTTCTTTTTTAACAAAAGTTTTTATTACCGTTACTTTCGGCACCACTTAAAAAGTCTCTCGCTGCCATCTGTCCATTTTAGCCTGACACGTGTTTCTCTTTGTTCCGACCGCATGCTGGGCCCAACCAGCCCATTCTCCTCTTCAACTTCACACGTCCATTGTCTTCGACGCCCACTTTGCTTCTCTCGTTTAGACACTACTTAAAAATCTCTCGCCATTGTCCACCTCGTCCAATGTATACTTTTCTTCTTTCTCCGACCACATGCTGGCCACAGCCGGTCCATTCTCGTCCTCGACTTTACATGCCCATTTTCTTCAACATTGACTTCCTTTCTGGCTCGAGCACTTGATTTATTTTTTTCTCCTTTTTTTCTTCTTCTTGTGCACATTTCCTAATTTGCATATCCACTTTTTTCGGCTGCTGCTGCTGTCGTTAATCTCTTCTCAAGCCAGCCACCCTTCGCTGCTGCTGATACTTTCCCACGCACTCATATGCATTATGTTACAGTATGGAACAAAAGTAACTTGAATAGCTTCAGACAACAAGACATGTTTAGTTGTAGAAGACTAAATTTGAAAATGGAACTTATCCAATATTCATTTTTGCACGATTAATGATATTTATTGGATCTGTTTCTACCAACAATATTTTGTTTAATTTTCGATTTTTGAGCAATTATCGAGGCTCAATTTTAGCTATAATTTGACCACCATTTTTAAGTTTTATACATTTTCGCACAATTGATGATATTTATTGGATGGGTTTCTACCAATATTTTATTTAACTTTCAATTTTTGAGTGATTATTGAAGGTCCAAGTCGCTTTAGCAAAACCCACCATATTTTTTCATTCTAACTTTACAACCTTGACGGTACTTTTGTTTTGAAGTAAATAAACGATTAAAAATAAGTTGTAACGTAAAAAGAACTTATCCAGGTAGATAGAAGCGTAACTTAGCTTACCGTTTGGTAACATATTTTGTATATTTATTTTCTCATTCCCCCCTTTTTTTTTTTTTTGCTTTGTAAGTATCGTGAGACCGAAACTTACCTGCATCATAGACTCTTCCAGTACTATATTGTTATGTGAGATAACACTCAGAGAGCAGTATCGTAATACCATAGAAACAGTAAGAGTACTAATAGTATGCAGCGTGTATGACTACCCGTAATGGACACCGCCGGATAGTAAGCTCCGCTTATCCTTTATCCTATCCTTGTAATCTTTTGTTTAATATATCTTTCTAACACCTAATCCATATTCCGCGTTTTCTGATAGTACTTTTGTTTCAAAGTAAATAAACGCTTTAAAAAAGTTATAACACAAAAAGAACTTATCCAGGTAGGTAGAAGAGTAACTTAGCTTGCCTTTGGTAACATTTTGTGTGTATTTATTTTCTGATGAAGGGGATCGTTTGAAATGAATAATTCTGTTTAGAACACAATCGAACTATGATACTTAACTTTTGCACTTTAAACTTTAATTCAAGCCATTAGCACTGCAAAAGTAGAAAGTCCCAGCATATTAAATCAATAGTAGGCTCTTTGATATGACGGGGGCATATTCGAAATCAATGTTTTGTTTAAAACACAATTGAACCATGATACTTGACTTTTGCATTTTTTTACTTTAATTCAAGCCATTATATAAAAATAATTTTATACAATCAATAGTATGTTCTCTACAGAACAATGTAAACTAAAATGTATTGTGGACTAAGTCATTGTAGAGAGGCATGCGAAGCTTCCTGCTGGTGCACTGCAGTGAGTCCCCAACTAGAACAAGCAATTAATCGATTTGATTGAAAGAGTGGGCGTTTTCATCGATTTCGATGACGATAAAATATGGGAAAGTGAAGCAATTATTGATCCTCATTCCATTCCGGGCAACGTCGGATCTCTCTGCTAGTCTTAGTTAATTGTTTATTTCTTAACTTAAGATAATGGGTGATGTAGACGGACCGATACCAAAGTAACATTTGTTTTAGATTATTCTACATTATTGGCTGTGACTTGTTCACATGGCTTCTTGAGAGAGTGATCTGAAAACATTAGTTTTCTTCAACTCGAAAATGTGACGTTATTTGTCATCGTTCAACTTTTTTTTATTTACTAAAGAATCACTTATCAAGCCCTGGAGACCACTCGAGGATAAGGGTTGATGAATATACCGTAGCTAATGGGACAATATCGTAGTAATCGTTAGTAGTGGAAAGTTGGTAAATTGGATTACTTAAGGGGACGGCTCATTAAGAACTTTTTCCTGTTGGACTTGAAGACGACTATATTGTAGTCAGCTGGAAAGTAGGGAAACGGAAGAGAGTTCTACAGGCGTGCAATTCTAAGAAAGAAGCTTTGTTCATGGAATCTACGTTTAGGTTTAGGCATAGATAAAGACTGGAGGAAATTATTGATAGTGTTTTCAGCTAGACGAGTGTTTTACGTAAAAGTTTGATAAGGGGCAGATCATAGATTGGAGCTCAGATGAGCCCTTGCCATGAAAATAAAGATAAAGCAAAGAAAGATTTGCGACGTCTCTTCTGTGGGAAAGAGGTTGCTGGGAAGAGAAAAGGGCATCCCCCACGAAGTCTATTTTTAACTCTATCAAGGCAGACTCTGGTTTGTCTATTGCTTGTATAGAGAATAAGGGATAACGCAATGGAGTTTTATTCTATACTAATAAACAAACTTTATTTGTCACTTTCGTTAGTAGCTAGTACACGAGAGAAACGTATTAGTAAGAGAGTTCATTAAAAGAGGGAAAAAAGTGTTCAATGTGTTTAAAGATAGATTTAATATCATGCCGGCTAGTTGAAGAAGAGAATAGTTCATTGTTCATGCGCGCACGTATTTATTGTGGTGTAAATAAAGAAAAAAGAAACAAGAACGACCGACCGCGTTTTTGTGTCGCTTACCTCGTGTTCATAATGAAGAAGAAAGAAACAAAAATGGCTGCCCTGTTTCTTTATATGCCTACAGGGTGACCACGAGGTATGCAAATGAGATGCTCCTGATTGGAGATAAAAGAGGAGTGATTTGGGGAAGGAGGGCATTCTGAAGTTAGATTGCGAGCAGAGAAGTTGTATTTGTAGAAGAGAAAAGTCGGATTCGGGGAGAGAAAAGCTAAAGTTGCAGAAGTTCGTTTTGGAGTGGAGAGAAGACGCGTCAAGTGGTAACCAGAAAGTGAAAGTTGGGACAGCAGTGTCACGCAAACGACATTTATAGCTAGTCGTCGCCGGGGCAAAAGAGAAAGAAAGGACAAAGTCTCCAGTGTACTAATGTGTTGGCGTGTGTGAGTATGAGTTGTATCGACGAAAGTAGTCCTGTAGAATGATAAATAAAGTTCGTGTGGATACCACACGTGGAAATAAATGGTAGTTTGAAGAAAACCATAGCTAGCTCGTTGTACTCACGTCCTGCCTGGGACCGCAGCCTTAGGTGAAGTCTGCTCCCAGGCAGGGTTAGGATCAAAGAGGATTAAAGGTTCGTGATTTCGTCTTTTATATACTCTGTCACGTGATAGAGAGCTGGCTTGTGATTGGACAAGCCAGGGAAAAAATGGATTTCAAATCTCAAGATCGTGAGAAGTAGCTTTTGCCTGTATGTAGCGGGTGTCGGCTACTACACTTTACATGTTGTCCTATCTCAACTTGACGTCACTCGTCTTTCATTCAACCCTGGGAACAATTCTATTTTACAGATATGGGTTATCATAATGCACTCATCCTTGACCCTGGACAAAATTCACACTAGCTAACTTGATCGTCACCGACCTAGTGTCCCTAATATGTAAGACTATGCGTTGAATAGAAATTATATTTTACAGTTTCCTTACGAAATAAACATCCCAAAATAAATTAATCTAAAAATTCATTGTGTATCAGACGCGTTTTTATGAGTCGCCATAAAAATGACACAACGATGATTGACATGCCGTAAAATCAAAAATAGATAAATTCGTTTAAACTTGTTTTCGTTATGATTGATTATTTTGTTGAGTGTTTATTGCTGAAAATTAGCCGAAGAATTAGTCAGAGGGCAAGGCAAATATCCAAAATGTCCCCCCAACCCACTCTAACTTTTATTTTATCTGGACAAAATTGGCAAACTTTAAAACATTATCCATTATATAGTAGAAAGTGGACATTGAGTTTACTTTCAGCAACTTTATAACTCTGGCTTTATTTCGTTATTTCTTTATTTCGTTCCTACATTCCATAAGAACTATTTCTCACAAATGGGAGCAAAATTGATGTTTTCTGACTCGGAATCTATCCATCTAACACTTGTCATGGTTAGTTTTTGACCTTGAAGTAGTATTTTTACTATCTTTAGCTTCTTACATTAAGTGGCTTTATGTCTTGTCTGGAGCGATTTCCATAGTTATCTGTTTCTACTTCCATGCCTTAGTTTTGTAATTTTAGTTTTCCAGTACTGTTTCTGATTTGTGTCTGTACAATTTGTCAACATGTTCAAAATGTAGTCTTTTGCATAGTTCCCATTGTATTGCCTTCTTCACACAGATTTGTCTGTTCTTGTATTAGTTTTGGGTGAGTTTGCTGCATTCGCACACTATGTAATTTACTATTTCGTCTCTTTGTCCACAGTCTGCATTTATTGTTTCCTATTTTTTGTCTATTTTAGCTTTGATGTAGTTAGCTCTAATCATGTTGTTTTATGCAGCTGTCAGTAGCAATTGCGATTCTCTGTTGCTGTGTCTTTTTAGTAGCCATGTCCAGATGTTTTGTGAGTGTCTTCTCTTGTCAATCATCAATCGTCTATGTAGCTGTTTCTCTTCACACTTTTCTTTTTTACGTAAAGTCGGTTAATACTATCCATCAGGTGTAATGCATTTTTTATTGTCATTAATTTCTTAGTAGTAGTGGTAGTAGTATTACTTACTAGTAGTTTTCACACAGGCCATCATCAAAGATCCGACACTGATAGAAACGTGGAAGAACGATGTAGAGGTTGTCAGAGCAAAATTTAATTTAAATTGAATCAAAAAATTACCTTGAATTTATTTTATGTCATGTACATTTTGTTGCAATTTAAAAACATTATCTTTCATCTAGCAATTAATGATATAGATATAAAATTTTCAATGATTTTTTTTTTAAAAGTACAACAGAATGTACAATACATAAAATAAATCCAAGGTAATTTTTTTATTCAAATTAAATTTTTATACCTTACTTTGTAAAATTCATAAAAGTGCACTTTGAAGATAAATAAATTTCAAATTGAATCTTGTACCTTTATTTTTAAAGCCTATAGTAAAAACATTTTGTTTAACAATTTTCATGCCTTGGATGAAATGCTTTTCTAACTTGTCTTAATACGATAGCATGTGTGTTATTTTGTGTGTCACGCTTACATCTTTTTTTATTCCGAGTGATTGTCGTTTAATTGTTATGATCTTCCATTTCTTGTAATAAATAATTTTACCAAGAATTCTTCATAAGTTTTGGTTTCGACTGCAACTGAAGGCACTCAAGTCATCTATTTTTTATAAATAATTTTACTAAGAATTCTTCATAAGTTTTGGTTTCGGTTTCAATTATAGCTGAAGGAATTCAAGTTATATATATTTTTTTTATAAGTTTTGGTTTTGGTGTCGATTCAAACTGATGCACCCAAGTCATATGGATATACTTTTTTTATTTTTGAAATCATAAGTTTATAATATATAAGAATCGATAAAAAATTGACTTTATAATAATATATACGAAATCTGCATAAATTAAAATTACTTATCAATTGTAATTAAAATTACTTATCATATTTAAGCGTATTTTATGACCAGGCTACGCCGGGCGTCCATGTTAGCTTTGATAAATATTTTTGTAGTTTTAACAAAAGAGCTACAATAATATCAGGGCGTCTCCATTTAAGCTAAACATCCACAGAATTCCAACATCAATATATTATATATGAAAGAGTCCGCTGTGGAATTTCCACAGGTCTTGCTAGTTGTATTAAATGTTATACTTAGTTTGTTTAGAAGACCATTATCGCCTAACATATGTGCTGCTTCTTTGAATCATCTTTTTTTTTTCTTTACAAAGGAGGCATAATTTATCAAGGCCCGGAAGACACTCAAGGATAAGGGTTGTATAGCAGTCAATGGAATAATATCATAGTAATTGTTAATAGTGGAAATTTGGTGAATTGGATTACTTAAGGAGACGGTTCATCAAGATTTTGTTTACATTGAACTTGAAGACGACTGTATTGTAATTAGCTGGAAAGCAGGGAAACAGAAGAGAGACGTGCAGTTTTAAGAAAGAAACTTTGTTCATACGATCTACGTTTAGGTTTAGGCACAGATAAAAAGTGGGGGAAATTATTGATAAAAATTTCAGTTGGATGAGTGCTTTTCATGGTAGGGGGGGAACTATAGATTGGAGCTCAGACAAGCACTTATGATGAAAATAACGATAGAGCAGAGACAGGCTCGCAGTGTCTCTTCTGTGGGAAAGAGGTTGCAAGGAAGAGAAAAGGGCATCCCCTACTAGGCTATGAAGTCTATTTTGAACTCTGTCAAGGTAGGATAAGGTCGTTCTAGCAGTTCCTGCCCAGATGTGGCAACAGTACTCCATCCTAGGATATACGTGGCTCTTATACAGGTAGAGAATTACATCGGCAGTGAGATAGTTACTGGAGCGATAGAATGATCCCACCATTTTTCCAGCAACCTTGGCAATGAATTTGATGTATGTACTCCATTTCAGAGCAGGAGTAAAAGTCAGGCCTAGAAGCGTGTCATCTCAATTCATTTCAATTGATGCCAGACAGAGACAGAGCATTGATGATGTAAAGATAGAAGCTTGGTTTTAGATGCATTAAAATTAACTCGACACTTTCCCCTATTGCACCACGTGCTCAAGATGAAAGGAGAGAGAGAATCAGAGAGAAATTGTTCATCTATGGCCTTTGAAGTGTTGCCATAGATGGGAGTGTCGTTAGCATAAACGTCTATTCTTACTCTTAATATTACTCTCTACCGTTCATTCTCTGTCTCCAATTTTCATATATATTACAAACCAGTTACCCAACTTGTAACTACCTATTGCATTGCTTACTTGCAATAATAAATCTTATTGTATTTTACTGTTCGGGCTATTTTTAAATACTTTCTCGTAACATTACAAACATAACAATCAGTTTTGATTAAAAGGAAATAAAACAAAAACACACAAAGTTTTGGTACAAAATGTCGACAATTCCCGCTGGAACCGATTAATCACGTTCTTGATGAAGTTTCCTTAGTCTCTACCCCATACAAAGCTCTCGTCACATATCTGGTGTGATCTTAGTTTCTGTTCATCAGCTGAGCTAATTAAAGCAATTCTTGTTCCGTCTGCACCCACAACTCCTCCCCTCCAAACTCCCACGCTATATCTTCTCCCCCACTCCCACAGCGACTGAATTGTAATCGATCAATCACAATAATTAACAACACATCGCACATCCCAATCACATCCTACACAAACTTACCAACATCTAAGTTTATCGCCACGCGGATCGCTCTGAGTGCTATCATATATGTGTGCATGTATATATATGTGTGTATACTATATATGTGTGTGTATATATATATATATATATATGTGTATATGTATGTGTGTAATATACATACAGTAATGGAAATATGAATATATGTGTCTGCATATGTATGTATATATATATATATATATATATATATATATATATATATATATATATATATATATATATATATGTGTGTGTGTGTGTGTAGGATATATGTGTCTATACTTATGTATATATATGTATACACGTATATATACATATATACATACATACATATATATGCACATTTATACATGTGTGTGTGTGTGTGTGCGTGCAATGCAAACTTGAGGTAGAAGGGTATTTCCTGGTGGCTGACCAGAATTGCGGAGATTTCTACGATTAATGAGTTCAGCGTTCCTTATATAAAATGAAATTTTCTTGTAACATAATTGTTAATTAGAACGAAATTGATAATCAGTGGCTGCGGGAAGAGGAGTTGTAAGTGGGCTTGACTTGACTAGACAGAGGGAGAGTGATCGCTGGGGGTTGGGTGGGTGTCATAAATAAGAAACTCGACTAATGTCAATAGGGCTTAATTAAGATCGTCGTTAAAAATCTAAAATAATGATTATTTTTCCTTTTGTCATTAAAAAAACATTTTTGACACGACCACACACTTTCAAAGAGACTCTATCTGTCTGCTTCTAGTTACTTGCCTCCCAACAAGAGCAAAGTTAGGCACAAGGCTAGTTTTTAATCTGGGAAAAATCTAGCTTCCTATAAGGGGGACACTTTGGATTCGAACAAAAAATAAAAATTGCCTCAGTCTAGAAGGAAGCAATAGACGTCTTATGAGAAAAAAAAATCCATCTTTTATTCTGATGCTTTGGACCTCCAGCAGCACCTAAACTTGCATAATCGCATTATTGTATCTGAAGGCTCTCAGGTTCGCGTACAACTTCTTTACAGTGACACATGCCAATAGTGGTCGCTTATTTCTATGCCCTTCCACACTATTACAATCAGGAAGTGTGTTTTGCTGGAGAAAATCACGTTCCTACAAATATGTAATCGATGAAAACGATTGGAATTTTTTCTGTTTTCTCTGAATAACACGGACATATATACACAACTGACTGGCTCAGAAAAATAAAATAGCCATTTTTTATATGCAATGATATTTCAGTGTAATATCGATAATCCAACTGAGTTATATTTTGGATTATTTGGATTATTTCGACTACTTTTATCATATTGAGTTTTATTATCATAAACCTTTCGGTTGATGCAACCTCCGACCTTCAGGTGTATCTTGTCGAACTTGAAAATCTTTTTGCTTGACTTGGAAATCTGTACAGGGGTAGCATGCTCTTTTTTCATCTGCCATTTTGCTTGTGTTCGGCCTTCGTGCAGAGAGATAGCTACATATCTGGTGTTGTGGAAGGTTGCCATAAAGTCTAATCGATGTGGGTTGTTTGGTTAGCACAAATTTTGAATACAGAAAATTGATCACATCTTTGAAAAAAAAAAAAAATTTTTTATAGTATTTTCACTCCAAACAAGGCACAGTGCCACTTTGATGTAGGGAGCTACTATTTTGAACATAAATTGCAGGGATACTATGTAGGGAGTTGAGCAGCAAGATGTCTGTTTACATTACACTTGAACTTCTGCAGGTCAGTACAGTCTGGAAAGCAGGAATCCGGAAAGGAATTCTAAAATCTAACAGTTCTGGGGAAGAAACTGTTAGAGTAGAAGGCTTTTTAGCATCTGGGGGTCTTTACTGTGTATTGGTGGAATTTTTCTGCTTGTTGGGTTCATCGGAGGGTATTTAAGTTGAGGGGGTACAAGGGCTTGTAGTTCGTCAGAACATCTACCATTAAAATACTTGTAAAACAGGCAGAGGGATGCAACATTTCATTGATGGGACAGAGGCTGAAGCCTAGCTGACAGTTTGGGATCTATTAGGTTGGCAACTCTCTTTTTAACTCTGTTCAGGAGTGAGAGACTAGTAGCAGATGTACTAGCCAAAATGTGGCAACAATACTCCATACACGGGCGAATGGTGGCCTTGTAGAAGTACAGGATACTTTCAGGCATAAGTAACTTTCTAGCATAGTAGAGAGAATCCACCTTCCTCAACAATGCCCTCGATGTATTTCTTTCAACTCATGTTTCATGTGAACGTTAAGCCAAGGTGTTTGAACGAAATACTTTCATTTAATGTATCATTAGCCATAGCTATTGGTGGTTGAGAAGATTTGTTGTAATTAGTAAAGGAAACAAGCTTAGTCTTGGCAGCATTAAATGTTACGATCCGTTTTTGTCCCCATTCCACTACAGATTGAAGGTCTTCTTCCAGGGTTTCTTCCATTGCCTTAGATATGTGTTCATTCGTTTTCCCCTCTTGCCTGTTATAGAACATGGTGTTGTCAGCAAATGTACCCAAGAGACAATTTTATCAGGGAGGTCATAAATATCAGGAATAATAAAGGTCCAAGGATCGACCCCTAAGGTACACCCACATTTATATCATATTGTTTATATATACGACCATCGAGGACAACCTGGATTCTTCTCTTATTTAAGAAGGATTTAATTATGTTAAGTATTTGTCCAGTGATACTATATGATCTGAATGAGATCAGGTCCACATGTTTTTGAGATGTTTAGGTTTTTTATGATATCATGCACTTGAGAAGTGGTGATTTTCAGATCATCTAGTGTGATTTCTGTCCACAAAGGAAAATCAGGGAGGGTATGGTTTGCTGGGTCCAAGGTAGAGTTTGAGGCAAATCGATGGGCAAGCATGTTTGCTTTCTGTGAAAACAGCCTCATGATTGTTGGATAGTGAGGATATTGTTGATTGCTCATTATTTACCAATATTATTTCACAAATTTAATTTTACAATTTAGAAAACTAGTTCAGCAGGATACGCATGAAGAAGATCAAAGGTTATATCAACCGAACCATTGGGAAAGTGACACTCAAAATGAGAACAGTAGTCCGAATGATCCAAATAATATGAAAGCAAAAATTGTTGAACATGCCACACTGAAACGTGGTGGACAAGTTAGTCATAAATTGAAGTTTCTTTGCACCAAATATGTATCTTGCCGAACTCAAGAATCTGAACAGAGTTCGCATGCTCTCGTTCCATCAGCCATTTGTGGAGATAGAAAGATACTTATCTGATGTTGTTGACGGTTATCATAAATTCCGAGTTGAAGTGGGTTGCGTGGTTAGCCCAAATATTGAATAAAGAAAGCTGGTTCCATCTTTGAAAACATTATTTTACAAGTTTAATTTTAAAATTTAGATAATAATTCTTGATTGGTTGGTTGGTTGGTTGGTTGGTTGTTTTTGTTTTACGGCATATCAACCCTTTTCAGGTTATTTAATTCCGAATCCAGTGATTTTGAAGAAAATTTTTTGGTAGAATATATTTGTTTTTTTTTTTTCAGGTCCGTTTCTATTTAACCCATAGTTTCGGCCCTAACAGGTACTATCACTCCGGGTCAAGGTGGACCTGGGAGCAATGACAATTCAGGGGTGGTTCCACACTTCTCAAAGATCGCAAGCTGAGGCTTCACCATCGGATATAGTTTAAGGTCATATCCAGGATCACTAATTCTTGAGTTCGAGAGGATATACCTTAAGCACATCGAAGGTTACGTCGACCTAAACATTGTGAAAATAACACACAAAATGAGATTAGTAGTCCGGAGAATTCAAATATCATATAAATGTGGGGAAAACCGTAACTTACCTGAATAGCACGAGTTTTGTGTTTTTTCCTCTAAGAAAAATAAAAGTTAAAATGCTGACATCGCATTTATATGTATGACAGTCATGCAAATTTACGTGTGAGATATGCAAATTAGAGGCGAGGGAGTTTGTTGAATGGGCATAAAAGAGGAAGGGAAAGGAACCACCGGTGAGTGAGAAGACAGCGTGTTGGGAGAACGTGTGTCGAAACGAAACTATTGAAACTAAACCAGAAAAAACAGAACAACAAATTTGACTCAGTTCAAATACTGTTAGACATTTCTGGTTGAAACATGTTGAACAATTCAAGTATAAACTAAAGTTTATTTGTAGCAAATATGTGGTTTGAGTTGTCCCCCTTTGCAAATTGGCTGTTTGGAGAAATGGAAAACTAGATGGCTCTGTGTGGTTTGAGTTGTCCCCCTTTGCAAATTGGCTGTTTGGAGAAATGGAAAACTAGATGGCTCTGGTTGATAGTCAATTTGCATAAGTGGAGAAATGGGCAGCATATAAACGGTACTTTGCTTTTTTTTAAGCAGTGTGAAGAGCGCAGAGAGTGAAACGATGGTTGGAAGAAGTGACGGCGAATTCTTTTTTGTGACGGTGAAGAGCTCGACCTTTTGGAAGGAACAGCTGTGTCTTATATATATTTTTTTTAAATATTCTTTTTTTTCTACTTCACTACAAATATGTCTGAATTACAAAACGGATCGTGAATTCTATTACCGATTGCATTGATGGTATTTGTATGGGAGAAGGTCATCTGGTAATTTTATTTTTGACAATATAATTGGTTTACCTCTAAGCTTTATCAAACTCTGCTGAAGGTAATAGTATGCAAACTGTATTGGTCTGGATGGATCTATTAAGAGCGGTAGTGGTTACAGCGACAACCTAGCTTATGGACAGACCTTTCCAATATTTCCATCCCAAGTACAACTCGCTAAAAATTATTGATATTCGTTAATTTTATTCCATAAATGGCAATTTTATTTATTTACGAGCAGGCCGCCTGGCGTTGCCAGGTCGTAAAATACACATCAATATTATATTTTAATTCATACACAAACTGAGACGTGCATGCGAGTAATATGTTTTTTTTTTAAACAGTTTATTTCTTGTAAGTAAAAAAAAAAACGGAAATACTCGGGCTGAGATACAAACCAAGACTTAAAGACAGTGAGTCAAGTACGATAAGGATTAGGACGGCTTGAAACGATATTTAAAAAGTGTTTTCAAACCTACTTTTTTAACATAATAAATCTGTCATGTGAACTATGTGCACTTGTGGAACAGTTAGCAAGCAAATAAAAATTCAACGACCTGCACCTACTAATTTTTCAATTTTGACGACTTAGCAGCCTGTTTTTCCGGATGAAAATTGATTATAAAGTTTCCCACATGTCTAAATATTCTATATACCAAATTTCAAGTCTGTAGATAAAGAATACGCTGAGTATATAGGTTGAGAAGTGTCCTCACGCACACACATTCTCACTTCTATGTATATATACATGATTTATTTGGGGATGGGGCAGGGGTCACCCTGTATCAATGAAAGTCGTATATTTTGTGTAGTGTATGTTTGGTTATAAGTAAAAAAGACACACACATACTGTTTTATATATATCCTCTTAGGAGAGATCTAATGTCTCACCTGTCAGAATCAATTCAAACACATGAACGTTCACAATATACTTTGCTGGCCGTTTGTTTAGCATGTGCCCTATACTATGATTTTGCTGAACCAAATTGATTATGACTTTTCTTGGCACAAAGTGAGCATACACCCCCCTCCAACAAACGCCACCCACTAAAACTGTTAATAAAATTCACAATCCTTTCTAAAATCCAACCATACCTGCTATGAATAAGCTTAACTCTGTCTGACTTATCCACTAAGTATCAGTCATACATGTCAACAGTTTTTTTTTCATCACCGTTCAATGATATGAGGGATACTTTGGTAATCACCTCAACAGTAGGAGGTCTAATCCTAAATTGGCTTCATACTAACCGAACCTTAAACTCAAACACCTTGAAGACATTTTTTTCTTTTATCTGTGGAGTTATTTTAAAGAAATCCCCAGACTATTCCTGGACTGAAGAGGGACATCACAGGTAAAATTAAGGCAGTGCCACTAGAAGAATAACCTAGCATATGGGTGGACTCTTTCCAATGTCTCCATCTCTAGTACAACTTTCTAACAATTATTGATGTTCGTTAATTTGATTAACAATTATATGCATATGGTCACTCGTTATTACCCACCCCTTCACCCACCCATCCATCGTTTTTTCACTTGTCTACTGGTTTCTCCTCTTCTGTTAATTCAATCATTTCATCGTTTACTTTTGTTTGTTTCATGTCAACCAACGATATTGTCCGAAACCCTTCTTCACAGATCTCTTCTGTGTGCCGCGTAAATCGGATCTCTCCCGCCAGCAGACCTTGATGGATTTAATTCTCACTTGGCATGTGTAATAAATCAGGGAGGAGAATTTGATCCGATCCGTCATGATTGTGCGGAGAAAGGCAATAGATTCATGAGATAGTGGTCATACCAATTCCGATGAAACATTTCTCGTCAAACTTCTGGAATAAAAGACATCCATCATATTGAGTCAATTTAGCGAATCAAATTTGTGACAATTTGTCTATTCACAGATTTTAAAATTTGTATTTTTTAAAAAATTGATTTCGAAATTCTGCATATAAATAAACGAACATTTAAAAATTAAAATGTTTAAATTCAACGTTATTTCATGCGGTTAATTGTAGCCGAATTGATTAGGTCTTTGCTAATCGAGCCAGAGATGTCTCGTGTTGCGGGGTTCAGATCGTTCGACTGGTATTAATCGTGACACCCTGCACTGGAGATTCTCGAGAGAATGAAACACTAGTGTCTGTAGGTATTTAATAATTATAGTAAAAAAAATAATTATGACAGCCCTTTTAAGAAATTCGTTTCTTATCGTTGAGCACTTTCAGTTGAATTAAAGTTGGTCAATTTAGCTCTTATGCATAGATCATCGTATAACGATTAGATCACTGTCTGACTGACGTAAACGAACATTTAAAAATTAAAATGTTTAAATTCAACGTTATTTCATGCGGTTAATGGTAGTCGAATTGATTAGGTCTTCGCTAATCGAGCCAGAGATGTCTCGTGTTGTGGGGTTCGAATCGTTCGACTGGTATTAATCGTGACACCCAGCACTGAAGATTCCCGAAAGGATGAAACACTAGTGTCTGTAGGTATTTAATTATTATAGTAAAAAAAATAATTATATATATGTGTGTGTGTGTAAATGGGGGAGTAATGGAAGAGAATAAATTCAATTCTTTAAGGGGGAGACTTATCGGGATAATACAAAGTTCAATAAAATTGTATTGGAGCTTATATATAAGTAAACAAGAAAGGAAAATGAAGGGGAAAAAACTATATATTAATATATATAGATTCATTCATTTATTCAACGGGGAATTCCATAGCATTTCGAAGCCTAATTCTTCTCATCAGAAGAGTGAAGAAGGTGCTAGGTAACATAATGGGGATGCGACGTCTAGCGATAGTTTCATTAGAAGCAAAATAAATTATTGAGGCTGTTTGGGGGAGCTTTAATGGTTTCTGTGATATTGTACCTAATATATATTACTTATAGGTGTCATCAGAAAAAAAAATATTTAGCGTCCCAGCCACCTTTCCTACTGTTTGAGCTAATAAGACAGATAGATAAGAAATTTTTTAAATTAAACTACTTTTAGCTGTGCAAACTTATACAAATGTATCCGCAAGTTGAAATGAACATTTTGCATTGCAACTTGCCGACTTCTAAACACGTTATTCATCCAGCCAAAAGATTGTGCGCATTATAAAACATCCTTGGTGTATTATTCCTATTTTCTGTTAATTTCAGTGTTATGTAACCACTCGTTAAGAGTTTATCGGTTAAATATTTACACACAAACAGACGCACACACATACATCTACTGTTTTATATATATGTTAAGTTGTATGTCATTACTCGCATGCTTCTAGAGAAGTAGTTTCAAGCTTATAGATGGTGTAAAAAGCATGTAAATGTTGCCGTTTTTAATTTGATATATTTTATTTTGATATTTCGAGCGTTCCTCCGCCCTTTATCACAAATTTATCGAAATGAAAATATTTGAAAATACTGGAAATATATGGGAAGCGTTCACTCCTTGCCATGATAATTAACGCAAAATGTAACCGTTTTACGAAAATATAATCTTCAAACTTATCTTGAACGGACCACAACTCTACGCTAGGAGAAAACTGGAAAATTTATATATTAAGTAGGTTCAAACGAGATCGGACATTATCTTCATGACTCAGTTGTACACAAATGCCTTACCATCAAGAACACTTTACATAACGAAATTAATATTTTTAATTTATTATTATTATTTTTATAATAAAGCTTATATATATATATATATATATATATATATATATATATATATATATATATATATATATAAGCTTTATTATAAAAATAATAATAATAAATTAAAAATAAGTAATAAATAAATAAATTACCTAATAAAGTAATAATTAATGAATAATAAATAATAAAAAATAACAATAGAAAAATTAATTTCGTTTCGTTATGTAAAGTGTTCTTGATATATATATATATATATATATATATATATATATATATATATATATATATATATATATATATATTATTACATTTTCTCCCCAAACAAGGCACATTGCCACTTTTATGTAGGGGGCTACTATCAGGAACATAAGCTACAGGCGTATTATGGAGGAAGTTGGGCAGCAAGATGTTGGTTCACGTTACACTTGAACTTCTGCATGTCAGTACAGTTGGGGAAGCAGGGACCCGGAAGGGAATTCCAAAGTCTAGCGGTTCTAGGGAAGATATATATATATATATATATATATATATATATATATATATATATATATATATATATACTTCAGAATAAAATTATCTAACAATCAACTTGTATGGAAACCTGCGATTATAAGTTTTACAAGATATTACTGGCAGTGATATTCTATCAGTACTATCCCACCTAAATAAAAAAATGCTCGATATACACGATAGAGCAAATAAATCAAATTTTAGTCATTCAGTGAATTTAAGAATTTATGACGTGAAATGTTTGAGTTTCAAATCAAAAGATTTTATTATTCTATGTAAGACAAAGAGTACATTTGAAATATTTTAACTCCTTAACCTATAAGATTTCGATGTCTACCATCTCTTTAGAGGAGAAAATATTAGCAAATCGTTATAATGGTTTACACCTTATTTGCTAAAGTCAGTGAGACATGGAAAATCACAATTCAAAGTTGTTTAAGTATTTAAATGCCATAGAGTAAAGGAAGTTAATGAAAAGGATATAAAATTCACATCCAAATTGCATGGTAAAATCCAGAGTGAATATCTTTGATAGCAGTGTGGTAAAATGATCCAAACTGTATTTTGAGTAATCCACATCACAATGTAATGGTCTGAAGTAAGCATTTTCTGGAGCAATTTCCTTTGTTCATATAATGGGTCCGGTAAAAATTTATATATATATATATATATATATATATATATATATATATATATATATATATATATATATATGTATAGGTTCGGTGGATCTGTTTATTAATAAACATATAAATTGATATATTTAATATTTTTTTATAATTATAGAACATGAGCTTCAAATTCCACTCCAAAATAACTTCAAATTGTTAATAAATTAAAGTTAAAACCACTTTCAGTAGACAGATCATGTAAAATGAGAGAAACTGAACTGATAAAAAAACGAAAAGAAAAGAAAAGAAAATGCTTACGCGTAATAAAACAGCGATTATAAGAAAAGATAAAATAAAATAAACGGGAAGGGAAGAAAATATATTAATGAATAGGGAGAGATAGAAAAAAGGAAAAAGAAAGAATAATAATGAAGAAATAGAGGGGGGAGAAAGAGAGAGAGGGAGAGGAAGATGAACTAAGAAGACGAAGTCAATAAACCTTTATAAAATAAAGTGACAGGCCGCGAAAATAGGTCAGATTGTGAAAGTAAGTCTAGACATATGCAGGAAAGAAAAAGAAAGCAAATAAAAAATAATGTATGTCAAATAGAAATTACCGCTTAAATCAATTTAAATCAAATCAATTTAAATCTAGTCAACTCAAAATAATCTTATCTAATACATACAGTACTATTCTTGCTAATTTTATATGTATTGATAATATCCTTTAAATGACAATATTAAACATTTCACGTCATAAATTTTTAAATTCACTGAATGACTAAAATTTTATTTATATATATATATTATAAGAAGCATAAATGAAAACCGGAAATTAAAATTTGCATGTAAAATTTATTTTTCGACATAATGCATTAAAAGTAATTAATAATTAAGTAAAAATGAGATACAGCGCGTTGTTTTTTTTAATATTTTCAGTTATCGATTTTCGATACTTATCGAAGGCATCCCGATACAAAACTTATATGAGGGCACTTGCAGACACATGAATAACATTTGTGTAAAATTAAAAAAAGGCATCTTAGCCGTTTCAGAGTCCAAAGGGAAATCACTCACACACATACACAAAGTTATATATAAGTAGAGATATATAATTAAAGTTAAAATGGTAAATATTTTCTTTATATCAGAATGTATGGAAGAAAAAGAAATTTCAATATGCTAATAAAGCAATTAAAAAGTTTGATGACGAAAATAAAAGTTGAATAAATTATAATTTTTTTACTTTATTATAATTCCTTCTTTCATTTGAATTTTGGTTGGATTCATAAACATTGTAATTTATCAAAATTTTCTTTTATTTATATATATATATATATATATATATATATATATATATATATATATATATATATATATATATATACACACACATTGTCATCCGCATCATACAGACACGAACGCGGTATCATTAGAAAGGGCAATCTCTCGGACATAATAGCGAAAAATTGGAAAAATTTATCGATTATTTTGTGTAGAAATGTTTTGTTTGAAGGGAGGTCAGATAAAAGCTTTGCTTTCTGCGCAGTTTGCAAATCACGCATGTGAACCGTCGTTATGTTCTTTCGTTTTAAATAGCTAAATTTGCGACCTTATAACATCTGTGTTCTTATAGATTCATTAATAACGCGTTCACTTACTAACGTAAGTTATGTGAGCACGCATCACTTTTTTTTTTTTGTTTACAAAATTTTGCTTTTGGCTTCGCTTTTGGCTGATGACACCCAAATCCCGTTTTTGTTGTTGTTGTTTTACGACCGGACAACGCCACCATTATTATCACAATTTTTTTGCCCCCCCCTTCTCCGCCGCTAATATATGTATATATAAAATTTCCTTTTAATTCTAACAAAAATTGGTTCAATAATTTAATAGTATATACATTATTAGAGCTCAAATATAATAACTAATAGAAAGTTATATATTGTAATGAAATTGTGCTTAGATTTAAATTGATGATGATGATAATAATAATAATAATAATAATAAAAATTATTATTTATTTTTATTGTTTTTAAACTAGGAATTCTCACACTGATTATCAGCAGTGATTGCTTACTGACAATAATCGGTTGTTCCCTTGAGTTTGAATGACAAGTCTCTCCAGATTTCTAGTACTATTCACGTCTTTTGATAACCTAGCATTATTGCAACAACCGCTTACCTGGGATTTGGGTGGCAAAAGGACTCGAGAATGTCTCAGTATTCTCTACACTGTTTTGGTTAGTGCTTTGCCTCCTTAGTCTTTACATTTTCCTTGATCTTTCACGAGAATTGGTGTAACACTAGACAAGACCTGCGTTTTATATATTATTATTTTTTTTTATTTTATTTTTTTGAGAAAAATTTAATTAAAAAAATAGAATTAAAAACCCGATTGCCTAAAATCGAAATTGTTCACATTCTAATTGAATAAATAAATAAATAAATAATGATAATAATAATAATAATAATAATAATAATAATAATAATAATAATAATAATAGTTGTATAGTAGCAGTAATAATGCTAATAGTAATAGCCTTTTTTTTTTTTTAAAAAAGGAGCAAGAAATCAATGGTAAGCAGCAGTTTCGATTACGCAAGCTCATTTGCAATAGTTATAAAAAATGTAGATAGTACTAGGGATGCGAGAAGATTTATTATATTATTAAACATGATATAAATGTATAAATAAATTTTAAATGAAATTTTATTATTTGATCAAGAAAGTAAGTGTGGGATTTTCAAGGTGTTCTGCTCGTCTTTATATTAATAGACGAAGACAATTTCTTGTTTGTACATACGTTTTAACGTTTCACCTCTTTTTGAAAAGATGTTATCTTTTTGATAACATGTTTGTATCTTCCTTTGTACATATGGTACCACCTTCCATAACCAGTTTCAAAACTGAGATGACTCGACCGCTTAAAATAAAAAGCAAAAAAATTAATTATGAAGTCATGAAGTATCTAATGTGCATGGTTACAAAAAATGTAGATTTAAACATTTCAAAATGAATTGTCTCCAAATCAAAAGCAGCGTCATAAAAAAGTAATTCTGTATACTTCAACTTAAAATTAACATTTGTTTTATTTATTAAATAGATATATCAACTTAAAATTTACATTTGTTTTATTAATTTAACAGATATATAACTTAAAATGAACACGTTTTCATTTATTAAACAGATATATAACTTAAAATTAACATTTGTTTTATTTTTTAAACAAATATAAAACTTAAAATTAACATTTGTTTTATTAATTAAACAGATATATAACTTAAAATTAACGTTTTCATTTATTAAACAGATATATAACTTTAAATTAACAGTTGTTTTATTAATTTAACAGATATAAAGCATAAAATTAACATGTTTCATTTATTAAAAAGATATATAACTTAAAATTAACATTTGTTTCATTTATTAAATAGATATATAACTTAAAATTAACATTTGTTTTATTTATTAAAAAGATATATAACTTAAAACTAATATTTTTTTTATTTTTTAAACAAAAATATAACTTAAAATTAACGTTTGTTTTATTTATTAAAAAAATATATAACTTAAAATTAAAGTTTATTTTATTTATTTAAAAAATATAACTTAAAATTGACATTTGTTTTATTTATTAAACAAAAATGTAACTTAAAATTAACATTTGTTTTATTTATTAAAAATATATAACTAAAAATTAACATTTGTTTTATTTAGTAAACAAATATATAATTTAAAAGTAACATTTTTATTATTTATTAAACAAATATATTAACTTAAATAACATTTGTTTTATTTATCAAACAAATATATAACTTAGAATTAACATTTTTTTTCATTTATTAAATAGATATATTAACTTTAGATTAACATTTATTTTGTATTTATTAAACAGATATACAACTTAAAATTAACATTTGTTATATTTATTAAACAAATATATAACTTAATATAACTTTTAAAATTTTCTAATACATCACTTTATGTAATTCTAAGATGGTATACTGTTTCAACATCTAGGCAGGAGCTGCTAGAAGCACCTTATCCTGCCTTGACAGAGTTTAAAATAGACTTCATTGCCTTGTTAGGGATGCTCTTTATTCTTCCTTGCAACCTCTTTCTCACAGGAGAGACGTTGCAAGCCTGTCTCTGTTTTATCAATATTTCATGGCAAATGCTCGTCTTCCCCTTCCTAAACTTTCATGAAAAACACTCGTTTATCTGAAACCACTATCAATAATTTCCCCTACTCTTTATATGTGCCTAAACCTAAACGCGTATTCCATGAACAAAGCTCTTTTCTTAGAACTGCATGCCTGTGAAACTTTCTTCCCTTTCCCTGCTTTCCAGCTCATTACAATATAGTCGCCTTCAAGTCCAATGTAAATAAATTTTTGATGAGTCATCCCTTTAAGTAATCCAATTTACCAAATTTCCACTATTAACGATTACTAAAATATGATCTCATTGACTACCGTACACTCATCAACCCTTATCCTCGATGGCCTCCGTGTCTTGATAAGTAGTGATTTTTTTTGTAAAAAAAACTCTGTAAGTCACAGTCTTAACTAATAAAGCATAAACTTTTAGGTAAAGTTTGACTTTATTCATCGTACATAGTTTCTTGCAAGAGTGGTACACATCTTGCACATACTCAAATATGGAGGCCAAAACCTTTCCTGCTGATATTTTCATCTTTAGTGGCCTTGAACAGCTTTCACCTGTTGATGTCCACTCAACTGATCGCTGCTTTGATTTTGGAATTAACTGATGAATCCATGTGTCATTCTTTATCACATTTTAATGCAAGACATTTTTATTGTGTTCAAATAATTGCAAACAATGCTCTGAAGCATCAAAAGCTTGTTTTTTGATCAACTGTAAGCAAACTCGGCACCCATTTTGAACACAACTTTCTCATTGAAAAATATTCATGCAAAATGGTGTATGATATTTTAGGCTCATTTGCACTGAGGATTGAATCCTCGAGATCCAAAAGAGCGTAGCTTACAACCGGATTTTACCAAATATGTTATTCATTATGCCACGAGTCCTATTCTATTATGACTTTAGAAACCATAAACCTATTTTGTTTTTAGATAATCAATCTTCCTATTATACTGTAATACAATACAATAATTAATGCAATTGCAAATTACGTACCACCTCTATCCAGTCATGGTTGACATAACAAGAGCATGCTACTGTAACATAACGCGTATGAGCATGTATGAAATTATCAGCAGCAACCGAAGGATGGATGGCAAGCGATTGTATTAGCAGCAGGAGCTGCGTTTGGGCGCGTATGCAAATTAGCAAGTATGCTTGGATTTGCGTTTGAAGAAAAAAGAAAAAAGACACCACGTGGTCAGAGAGAAAAAAAGTTGACGCCAAAAGAGATGGACGTGTAAAGCTGAGGCGAAAGTGCGCCAGCTGTGGCTGGCATGTAGAAAGAGGAAGGAGAAACGGGAACTAAGTTGGATGGGCATGTGGCAGTGAGAGATTTTTTAAGTTGTGTCGAGACGGGGGAGTAACGGTAATAAATGTTTTTGTTATAAAGGAAAAGGTGCCGACCCAGATTTATTTATTTTTTTGTTTTTTTTTATTCAATTTTCACTCCAAACAAGGCACAGTGCCAATTTGAAGTAGGGGGCTACTATCGAGGACATAAGTTGCAGGGATATTATGAAGGGATATGAGTAGCAAGATGGCTGTTCACTTTACACTTGAACTTCTGCATGTCAGTACAGTTGGGAAAGCAGAATCCGGAAGGGAGTTCCAAAGTCTAGCAGTTCTGGGAAAGAAACTATTGGAGTAAAAGGCTTTCTTACACCTAGGGATCTCTGTGTAGGGATGGGATTTAGCTGTTTGTTGGGGGTATTTATGTTGAAGGGGTACAAGTGCTGTAATTCGTCAGAGCATTCACCATTAAAATACTTTTGGAACAGGCAGAGGGATGCAACATTTCGTTGATAGGACAGGGGCTGAAGCCTAGTTGACAGTTCAGGACCTATCAGGTTGGCGACCCTCTTTTGAATCAGGAGTTGGAGTAAGTAGCAGATGCACCATCCCAAATGTGACAACAGTACTCCATACATAGGCGAATGGTGGCCTTATAGAGGCACAGGATACTTTCAGGTGTGAATAGCTTTCTAGTACGGTAGAGAGAGAGCCCACCTGTTTGCTTTGTTTGTTTGTCCATTTATGATGTCACGTTACACTACCCTCGTGGATTGAATCAGGATTACGTTCGAAATTCCATGTAGATTCCCGAGTTCAACAAGATACGCCTGAAGAAGACCGGAAGTTACATCTACCTAAACGTTGTGATAATGACACTTAGGATGAGAACAGTAGTCCGAAGAATCCAAATAATACAGAATTATTCCTTATCTCAAAAATTTTAAAACGTGAACTCTTTTCAATCGTATCAGAATCATAAAACGATGACTCATGGACACAGAATAAAAGTTATGGAATTCTTGTCTAGAACTTTCCATTTCATCTGTTAGATTTTTCGAATGCTTTTCCAACTCTGTTGTGCATTTCCCAAAGCCCCTCCCCCACCATCGAAGTTGTTGCGTCAGAATGACAGACGAGATTGTTCTGCGAATGAGGCAAGCGGCGGCAGAAGCTAGAAACAGATTCGTCATCGTTTATCGTGAAAAATCCGATGCGCGGATCCTGCAAGCATTTTTCCTCTGCCATTACACGGAGATGAGATCGAATTGACAATGAAAAATTTCAAACGATCTCTCTCCATCCCGAGAAATGGTTTTACGCTAAATTCCCCATACTTTTCTGTGCTTATCGCTCGGAAATTGTTGACAAATTCCGTCAGAATTTCCTGATAACATTAGAATATGCGATTTTCTAATTTATCGTTTTTATAGTGTCGCACGCGTTGAAACACTTTGGTCCAAGACCCGGCCGCCATATTGGTTATATCGTGTTACCATGGATAAGGCAAGGTTCGTGTATGAAAGGGGGATGTTTGGTTGTTTGATTTTATGGCATATCAACTAGTGATTGGACGATTCCAATATCTTTCCCGATTCACTTATTCACAATACAATTATCGATTCCATACTAAAGTCCTGATTCCGATTCGGATTCTTTATAAATCTCTAAATATTGAACTACAAGTTATTTTTCCCGATTACCGTAAAAACACATGTTAAAATGTACATATATGTTCTAGAACGTAAAAACACACTTGTCGTGGGAGGGTGATCTATAGATTTTAGCTTTATTTGTAGTTCGCAATCAATAAATATTCATTATTATATCATTACTATCAGCAGTTGAATGGTTTATTTTAAACAAGATCAAATAAAAACGATAATTAAAGGAATTGTTTTTGGCATCGGAAAATATGTACAAATTTTCCCGATTCTAATACTGATTCGATACCCCAAAATGTTTTGATTTTTCCGATTCCTGATTCTGATTTAAACTAATAGTCCCAACGCTAATATCAATCCTTTCAGTTATTTAATGCCGAATCCAATTATTTTGCAAAAAAAAAAAAAAAAAAAAAAAAAAAATGCTGAAATTCTTTATATCTACAAACATTTATACATAAAGTTTTGTTTGGTTAATTTGTTTTATCAACCTTTTTCGTGTCCAGTTATTTTGGAAAAAAAGTTATTAAGCTTCAAGTTCTTTATATTTTCAAATATTTATTCATCGTGTTTGGTTTAAGCGTTTTGTTTTACGGCATATCAACCTTTTTCGAGTCATTTAATGCCGAATCCAGTAATTTGGGAAAAAAGTTTTCAACTTTGAGCTATTTATATCGTCTAATATTTACTTATGGTGCTTGGTTTGGTTGTTTGTTTTTTTCGGCATATCAACCCTTTTCAGGTTATTTAATATTGAATTCAGTTATTTTGGTAAATGTTTTTATACTTTCAGACATTCAATCTCAAAATATGTATTCATGTTGCTTGGTTTGGTTGTTTTGTTTTGCATTATATCAACCCTTTTCGAGTTCAGTAATTTGGAAAAATATTTTTATGCTTTTTTAACTTATGAAAGTTTTTATGCTTTAAGTTCTTTATATCTTAGCCAATCAGCTTTCTAGCATCCACCGCGCCCTTCCTATCAGGTACGTCCAAGGATGGAATACTGTTGCCACATCTGGGCAGGAGCTGCTAGAAAGGACTTGTCCTGCCTTGATAGAGTTCAAAATAGACTTTGTAGCCTCGTAGGAGATGTCCTTTTCTCTTCCTTGCAACCTCTATCTCACAGAAGAGATGTTGCGAGTTTGTCTCTGATGTATC